>NW_028289740.1:0-23307 GCF_059628265.1 Tinamus guttatus | reverse complement strand
CCCTGACTCCATACTAGCACCAACGGGCTGCTAAAGCGTTTCGCAGAAAACACCAAGGAACCTGTTTCTCACTCCAACCACAAAGCGTGCGCAGCATGAATCTTGGCACAGCAGAACACTTCCCTTGGCATGCCCTTTGCAGCCTCACTCCAAACGGGGCTCTCCGCTTCATCCATCCCCTGACTCCATACTAGCACCAACGGGCTGCTAAAGCGTTTCGCAGAAAACACCAAGGAACCTGTTTCTCACTCCAAGCACAAAGCGTGCGCAGCACGAGTCTTGGCACAGCAAAACACTTCCTTTGGCATGCCCTTTGCAGCCTCACTCCAAACGGGGCTCTCCGCTTCATCCATCCCCTGACTCCATACTAGCACCAACGGGCTGCTAAAGCGTTTCGCAGAAAACACCAAGGAACCTGTTTCTCACTCCAAGCACAAAGCGTGCGCAGCACGAGTCTTGGCACAGCAAAACACTTCCTTTGGCATGTCCTTTGCAGCCTCACTCCAAACGGGGCTCTCCGCTTCATCCATCCCCTGACTCCATACTAGCACCAACGGCCTGCTAAAGCGTTTCGCAGAAAACACCAAGGAACCTGTTTCTCACTCCAAGCACAAAGCGTGCGCAGCACGAGTCTTGGCACAGCAAAACACTTCCTTTGGCATGCCCTTTGCAGCCTCACTCCAAACGGGGCTCTCCGCTTCATCCATCCCCTGACTCCATACTAGCACCAACGGGCTGCTAAAGCGTTTCGCAGAAAACACCAAGGACCCTGTTTCTCACTCCAAGCACAAAGCGTGCGCAGCACGAGTCTTGGCACAGCAAAACACTTCCTTTGGCATGCCCTTTGCAGCCTCACTCCAAACGGGGCTCTCCGCTTCATCCATCCCCTGACTCCATACTAGCACCAACGGGCTGCTAAAGCGTTTCGCAGAAAACACCAAGGAACCTGTTTCTCACTCCAAGCACAAAGCGTGCGCAGCACGAGTCTTGGCACAGCAAAACACTTCCTTTGGCATGCCCTTTGCAGCCTCACTCCAAACGGGGCTCTCCGCTTCATCCATCCCCTGACTCCATACTAGCACCAACGGGCTGCTAAAGCGTTTCGCAGAAAACACCAAGGACCCTGTTTCTCACTCCAAGCACAAAGCGTGCGCAGCACGAGTCTTGGCACAGCAAAACACTTCCTTTGGCATGCCCTTTGCAGCCTCACTCCAAACGGGGCTCTCCGCTTCATCCATCCCCTGACTCCATACTAGCACCAACGGGCTGCTAAAGCGTTTCGCAGAAAACACCAAGGAACCTGTTTCTCACTCCAAGCACAAAGCGTGCGCAGCACGAGTCTTGGCACAGCAAAACACTTCCTTTGGCATGCCCTTTGCAGCCTCACTCCAAACGGGGCTCTCCGCTTCATCCATCCCCTGACTCCATACTAGCACCAACGGGCTGCTAAAGCGTTTCGCAGAAAACACCAAGGAACCTGTTTCTCACTCCAAGCACAAAGCGTGCGCAGCACGAGTCTTGGCACAGCAAAACACTTCCTTTGGCATGCCCTTTGCAGCCTCACTCCAAACGGGGCTCTCCGCTTCATCCATCCCCTGACTCCATACTAGCACCAACGGGCTGCTAAAGCGTTTCGCAGAAAACACCAAGGAACCTGTTTCTCACTCCAAGCACAAAGCGTGCGCAGCACGAGTCTTGGCACAGCAAAACACTTCCTTTGGCATGCCCTTTGCAGCCTCACTCCAAACGGGGCTCTCCGCTTCATCCATCCCCTGACTCCATACTAGCACCAACGGGCCTGCTAAAGCGTTTCGCAGAAAACACCAAGGAACCTGTTTCTCACTCCAAGCCACAAAGCGTGCGCAGCACGAGTCTTGGCACAGCAAAACACTTCCTTTGGCATGCCCTTTGCAGCCTCACTCCAAACGGGGCTCTCCGCTTCATCCATCCCCTGACTCCATACTAGCACCAACGGGCTGCTAAAGCGTTTCGCAGAAAACACCAAGGAACCTGTTTCTCACTCCAAGCACAAAGCGTGCGCAGCACGAGTCTTGGCACAGCAAAACACTTCCTTTGGCATGCCCTTTGCAGCCTCACTCCAAACGGGGCTCTCCGCTTCATCCATCCCCTGACTCCATACTAGCACCAACGGGCTGCTAAAGCGTTTCGCAGAAAACACCAAGGACCCTGTTTCTCACTCCAAGCACAAAGCGTGCGCAGCACGAGTCTTGGCACAGCAAAACACTTCCTTTGGCATGCCCTTTGCAGCCTCACTCCAAACGGGGCTCTCCGCTTCATCCATCCCCTGACTCCATACTAGCACCAACGGGCTGCTAAAGCGTTTCGCAGAAAACACCAAGGAACCTGTTTCTCACTCCAAGCACAAAGCGTGCGCAGCACGAGTCTTGGCACAGCAAAACACTTCTCTTGGCATGCCCTTTGCAGCCTCACTCCAAACGGGGCTCTCCGCTTCATCCATCCCCTGACTCCATACTAGCTCCAACGGGCTGCTAAAGCGTTTCGCAGAAAACACCAAGGAACCTGTTTCTCACTCCAAGCACAAAGCGTGCGCAGCACGAGTCTTGGCACAGCAAAACACTTCCTTTGGCATGCCCTTTGCAGCCTCACTCCAAACGGGGCTCTCCGCTTCATCCATCCCCTGACTCCATACTAGCACCAACGGGCTGCTAAAGCGTTTCGCAGAAAACACCAAGGAACCTGTTTCTCACTCCAAGCACAAAGCGTGCGCAGCACGAGTCTTGGCACAGCAAAACACTTCCTTTGGCATGCCCTTTGCAGCCTCACTCCAAACGGGGCTCTCCGCTTCATCCATCCCCTGACTCCATACTAGCACCAACGGGCTGCTAAAGCGTTTCGCAGAAAACACCAAAGAACCTGTTTCTCACTCCAAGCACAAAGCGTGCGCAGCACGAGTCTTGGCACAGCAAAACACTTCCTTTGGCATGCCCTTTGCAGCCTCACTCCAAACGGGGCTCTCCGCTTCATCCATCCCCTGACTCCATACTAGCTCCAACGGGCTGCTAAAGCGTTTCGCAGAAAACACCAAGGAACCTGTTTCTCACTCCAAGCACAAAGCGTGCGCAGCACGAGTCTTGGCACAGCAAAACACTTCCTTTGGCATGCCCTTTGCAGCCTCACTCCAAACGGGGCTCTCCGCTTCATCCATCCCCTGACTCCATACTAGCACCAACGGGCTGCTAAAGCGTTTCGCAGAAAACACCAAAGAACCTGTTTCTCACTCCAAGCACAAAGCGTGCGCAGCACGAGTCTTGGCACAGCAAAACACTTCCTTTGGCATGCCCTTTGCAGCCTCACTCCAAACGGGGCTCTCCGCTTCATCCATCCCCTGACTCCATACTAGCACCAACGGGCTGCTAAAGCGTTTCGCAGAAAACACAAAGGAACCTGTTTCTCACTCCAAGCACAAAGCGTGCGCAGCACGAGTCTTGGCACAGCAAAACACTTCCTTTGGCATGCCCTTTGCAGCCTCACTCCAAACGGGGCTCTCCGCTTCATCCATCCCCTGACTCCATACTAGCACCAACGGGCTGCTAAAGCGTTTCGCAGAAAACACCAAGGAACCTGTTTCTCACTCCAAGCACAAAGCGTGCGCAGCACGAGTCTTGGCACAGCAAAACACTTCCTTTGGCATGCCCTTTGCAGCCTCACTCCAAACGGGGCTCTCCGCTTCATCCATCCCCTGACTCCATACTAGCACCAACGGGCTGCTAAAGCGTTTCGCAGAAAACACCAAAGAACCTGTTTCTCACTCCAAGCACAAAGCGTGCGCAGCACGAGTCTTGGCACAGCAAAACACTTCCTTTGGCATGCCCTTTGCAGCCTCACTCCAAACGGGGCTCTCCGCTTCATCCATCCCCTGACTCCATACTAGAACCAACGGCCTGCTAAAGCGTTTCGCAGAAAACACCAAGGAACCTGTTTCTCACTCCAAGCACAAAGCGTGCGCAGCACGAGTCTTGGCACAGCAGAACACTTCCCTTGGCATGCCTTTTGCAGCCTCACTCCAAACGGGGCTCTCCGCTTCATCCATCCCCTGACTCCATACTAGCACCAACGGGCTGCTAAAGCGTTTCGCAGAAAACACCAAGGAACCTGTTTCTCACTCCAAGCACAAAGCGTGCGCAGCACGAGTCTTGGCACAGCAAAACACTTCCTTTGGCATGCCCTTTGCAGCCTCACTCCAAACGGGGCTCTCCGCTTCATCCATCCCCTGACTCCATACTAGCACCAACGGGCTGCTAAAGCGTTTCGCAGAAAACACCAAGGAACCTGTTTCTCACTCCAAGCACAAAGCGTGCACAGCACGAGTCTTGGCACAGCAAAACACTTCCTTTGGCATGCCCTTTGCAGCCTCACTCCAAACGGGACTCTCCGCTTCATCCATCCCCTGACTCCATACTAGCACCAACGGGCTGCTAAAGCGTTTCGCAGAAAACACCAAGGAACCTGTTTCTCACTCCAACCACAAAGCGTGCGCAGCACGAGTCTTGGCACAGCAAAACACTTCCCTTGGCATGCCTTTTGCAGCCTCACTCCAAACGGGGCTCTCCGCTTCATCCATCCCCTGACTCCATACTAGCACCAACGGCCTGCTAAAGCGTTTCGCAGGAAACACCAAGGAACCTGTTTCTCACTCCAACCACAAAGCGTGCGCAGCACGAGTCTTGGCACAGCAAAACACTTCCTTTGGCATGCCCTTTGCAGCCTCACTCCAAATGGGGCTCTCCGCTTGATCCATCCCCTGACTCCATACTAGCACCAACGGGCTGCTAAAGCGTTTCGCAGAAAACACCAAGGAACCTGTTTCTCACTCCAAGCACAAAGCGTGCGCAGCACGAGTCTTGGCACAGCAAAACACTTCCTTTGGCATGCCCTTTGCAGCCTCACTCCAAACGGGGCTCTCCGCTTCATCCATCCCCTGACTCCATACTAGCACCAACGGGCTGCTAAAGCGTTTCGCAGAAAACACCAAGGAACCTGTTTCTCACTCCAAGCACAAAGCGTGCGCAGCACGAGTCTTGGCACAGCAAAACACTTCCTTTGGCATGCCCTTTGCAGCCTCACTCCAAACGGGGCTCTCCGCTTCATCCATCCCCTGACTCCATACTAGCACCAACGGGCTGCTAAAGCGTTTCGCAGAAAACATCAACGAACCTGTTTCTCACTCCAAGCACAAAGCGTGCGCAGCACGAGTCTTGGCACAGCAAAACACTTCCTTTGGCATGCCCTTTGCAGCCTCACTCCAAACGGGGTTCTCCGCTTCATCCATCCCCTGACTCCATACTAGCACCAACGGGCTGCTAAAGCGTTTCGCAGAAAACACCAAGGAACCTGTTTCTCACTCCAAGCACAAAGCGTGCGCAGCACGAGTCTTGGCACAGCAAAACACTTCCTTTGGCATGCCCTTTGCAGCCTCACTCCAAACGGGGCTCTCCGCTTCATCCATCCCCTGACTCCATACTAGCACCAACGGGCTGCTAAAGCGTTTCGCAGAAAACACCAAGGAACCTGTTTCTCACTCCAAGCACAAAGCGTGCGCAGCACGAGTCTTGGCACAGCAAAACACTTCCTTTGGCATGCCCTTTGCAGCCTCACTCCAAACGGGGCTCTCCGCTTCATCCATCCCCTGACTCCATACTAGCACCAACGGGCTGCTAAAGCGTTTCGCAGAAAACACCAAAGAACCTGTTTCTCACTCCAAGCACAAAGCGTGCGCAGCACGAGTCTTGGCACAGCAAAACACTTCCTTTGGCATGCCCTTTGCAGCCTCACTCCAAACGGGGCTCTCCGCTTCATCCATCCCCTGACTCCATACTAGCACCAACGGGCTGCTAAAGCGTTTCGCAGAAAACACCAAGGAACCTGTTTCTCACTCCAAGCACAAAGCGTGCGCAGCACGAGTCTTGGCACAGCAAAACACTTCCTTTGGCATGCCCTTTGCAGCCTCACTCCAAACGGGGCTCTCCGCTTCATCCATCCCCTGACTCCATACTAGAACCAACGGCCTGCTAAAGCGTTTCGCAGAAAACACCAAGGAACCTGTTTCTCACTCCAAGCACAAAGCGTGCGCAGCACGAGTCTTGGCACAGCAAAACACTTCCCTTGGCATGCCCTTTGCAGCCTCACTCCAAACGGGGCTCTCCGCTTCATCCATCCCCTGACTCCATACTAGCACCAACGGGCTGCTAAAGCGTTTCGCAGAAAACACCAAGGAACCTGTTTCTCACTCCAAGCACAAAGCGTGCGCAGCACGAGTCTTGGCACAGCAAAACACTTCCTTTGGCATGCCCTTTGCAGCCTCACTCCAAACGGGGCTCTCCGCTTCATCCATCCCCTGACTCCATACTAGCACCAACGGGCTGCTAAAGCGTTTCGCAGAAAACACCAAGGACCCTGTTTCTCACTCCAAGCACAAAGCGTGCGCAGCACGAGTCTTGGCACAGCAAAACACTTCCCTTGGCATGCCTTTTGCAGCCTCACTCCAAACGGGGCTCTCCGCTTCATCCATCCCCTGACTCCATACTAGCACCAACGGCCTGCTAAAGCGTTTCGCAGGAAACACCAAGGAACCTGTTTCTCACTCCAAGCACAAAGCGTGCGCAGCACGAGTCTTGGCACAGCAAAACACTTCCTTTGGCATGCCCTTTGCAGCCTCACTCCAAATGGGGCTCTCCGCTTCATCCATCCCCTGACTCCATACTAGCACCAACGGGCTGCTAAAGCGTTTCGCAGAAAACACCAAGGAACCTGTTTCTCACTCCAACCACAAAGCGTGCGCAGCACGAGTCTTGGCACAGCAAAACACTTCCTTTGGCATGCCCTTTGCAGCCTCACTCCAAACGGGGCTCTCCGCTTCATCCATCCCCTGACTCCATACTAGCACCAACGGGCTGCTAAAGCGTTTCGCAGAAAACACCAAGGAACCTGTTTCTCACTCCAAGCACAAAGCGTGCGCAGCACGAGTCTTGGCACAGCAAAACACTTCCTTTGGCATGCCCTTTGCAGCCTCACTCCAAACGGGGCTCTCCGCTTCATCCATCCCCTGACTCCATACTAGCACCAACGGGCTGCTAAAGCGTTTCGCAGAAAACACCAAGGAACCTGTTTCTCACTCCAAGCACAAAGCGTGCGCAGCACGAGTCTTGGCACAGCAAAACACTTCCTTTGGCATGCCCTTTGCAGCCTCACTCCAAACGGGGCTCTCCGCTTCATCCATCCCCTGACTCCATACTAGCACCAACGGGCTGCTAAAGCGTTTCGCAGAAAACACCAAGGAACCTGTTTCTCACTCCAAGCACAAAGCGTGCGCAGCACGAGTCTTGGCACAGCAAAACACTTCCTTTGGCATGCCCTTTGCAGCCTCACTCCAAACGGGGCTCTCCGCTTCATCCATCCCCTGACTCCATACTAGCACCAACGGGCTGCTAAAGCGTTTCGCAGAAAACATCAACGAACCTGTTTCTCACTCCAAGCACAAAGCGTGCGCAGCACGAGTCTTGGCACAGCAAAACACTTCCTTTGGCATGCCCTTTGCAGCCTCACTCCAAACGGGGTTCTCCGCTTCATCCATCCCCTGACTCCATACTAGCACCAACGGGCTGCTAAAGCGTTTCGCAGAAAACACCAAGGAACCTGTTTCTCACTCCAAGCACAAAGCGTGCGCAGCACGAGTCTTGGCACAGCAAAACACTTCCTTTGGCATGCCCTTTGCAGCCTCACTCCAAACGGGGCTCTCCGCTTCATCCATCCCCTGACTCCATACTAGCACCAACGGGCTGCTAAAGCGTTTCGCAGAAAACACCAAGGAACCTGTTTCTCACTCCAAGCACAAAGCGTGCGCAGCACGAGTCTTGGCACAGCAAAACACTTCCTTTGGCATGCCCTTTGCAGCCTCACTCCAAACGGGGCTCTCCGCTTCATCCATCCCCTGACTCCATACTAGCACCAACGGGCTGCTAAAGCGTTTCGCAGAAAACACCAAGGAACCTGTTTCTCACTCCAACCACAAAGCGTGCGCAGCACGAGTCTTGGCACAGCAAAACACTTCCTTTGGCATGCCCTTTGCAGCCTCACTCCAAACGGGGCTCTCCGCTTCATCCATCCCCTGACTCCATACTAGCACCAACGGGCTGCTAAAGCGTTTCGCAGAAAACACCAAGGAACCTGTTTCTCACTCCAAGCACAAACCGTGCGCAGCACGAGTCTTGGCACAGCAAAACACTTCCTTTGGCATGCCCTTTGCAGCCTCACTCCAAACGGGGCTCTCCGCTTCATCCATCCCCTGACTCCATACTAGCACCAACGGGCTGCTAAAGCATTTCGCAGAAAACACCAAGGACCCTGTTTCTCACTCCAAGCACAAAGCGTGCGCAGCACGAGTCTTGGCACAGCAAAACACTTCCTTTGGCATGCCCTTTGCAGCCTCACTCCAAACGGGGCTCTCCGCTTTATCCATCCCCTGACTCCATACTAGCACCAACGGGCTGCTAAAGCGTTTCGCAGAAAACACCAAGGAACCTGTTTCTCACTCCAACCACAAAGTGTGCGCAGCACGAGTCTTGGCACAGCAGAACACTTCCTTTGGCATGCCCTTTGCAGCCTCACTCCAAACGGGGCTCTCCGCTTCATCCATCCCCTGACTCCATACAGGCACCAACGGGCTGCTAAAGCGTTTCGCAGAAAACACCAAGGAACCTGTTTCTCACTCCAACCACAAAGCGTGCGCAGCACGAGTCTTGGCACAGCAGAACACTTCCTTTGGCATGCCTTTTGCAGCCTCACTCCAAACGGGGCTCTCCGCTTCATCCATCCCCTGACTCCATACTAGCACCTACGGGCTGCTAAAGCGTTTCGCAGAAAACACCAAGGAACCTGTTTCTCACTCCAACCACAAAGCGTGCGCAGCACGAGTCTTGGCACAGCAGAACACTTCCCTTGGCATGCCCTTTGCAGCCTCACTCCAAACGGGGCTCTCCGCTTCATCCATCCCCTGACTCCATACAGGCACCAACGGGCTGCTAAAGCGTTTCGCAGAAAACACCAAGGAACCTGTTTCTCACTCCAAGCACAAAGCGTGCGCAGCACGAGTCTTGGCACAGCAGAACACTTCCCTTGGCATGCCCTTTGCAGCCTCACTCCAAACGGGGCTCTCCGCTTCATCCATCCCCTGACTCCATACAGGCACCAACGGGCTGCTAAAGCGTTTCGCAGAAAACACCAAGGAACCTGTTTCTCACTCCAAGCACAAAGCGTGCGCAGCACGAGTCTTGGCACAGCAGAACACTTCCCTTGGCATGCCCTTTGCAGCCTCACTCCAAACGGGGCTCTCCGCTTCATCCATCCCCTGACTCCATACTAGCACCTACGGGCTGCTAAAGCGTTTCGCAGAAAACACCAAGGAACCTGTTTCTCACTCCAAGCACAAAGCGTGCGCAGCACGAGTCTTGGCACAGCAGAACACTTCCCTTGGCATGCCCTTTGCAGCCTCACTCCAAACGGGGCTCTCCGCTTCATCCATCCCCTAACTCCATACTAGGACCAATGGGCTGCTAAAGCGTTTTGAAGAAAACACCAACAAACCTGATTCTCACTCCAACCACAAAGTGTGCGCAGCACGAGTCTTGGCACAGCAGAACACTTCCCTTGGCATGCCCTTTGCAGCCTCACTCCAAACGGGGCTCTCCGCTTCATCCATCCCCTGACTCCATACTAGCACCAACGGGCTGCTAAAGCGTTTCGCAGAAAACACCAAGGAACCTGTTTCTCACTCCAAGCACAAAGCGTGCGCAGCACGAGTCTTGGCACAGCAAAACACTTCCTTTGGCATGCCCTTTGCAGCCTCACTCCAAACGGGGCTCTCCGCTTCATCCATCCCCTGACTCCATACTAGCACCTACGGGCTGCTAAAGCGTTTCGCAGAAAACACCAAGGAACCTGTTTCTCACTCCAAGCACAAAGCGTGCGCAGCACGAGTCTTGGCACAGCAGAACACTTCCCTTGGCATGCCCTTTGCAGCCTCACTCCAAACGGGGCTCTCCGCTTCATCCATCCCCTAACTCCATACTAGGACCAATGGGCTGCTAAAGCGTTTTGAAGAAAACACCAACAAACCTGATTCTCACTCCAACCACAAAGTGTGCGCAGCACGAGTCTTGGCACAGCAGAACACTTCCCTTGGCATGCCCTTTGCAGCCTCACTCCAAACGGGGCTCTCCGCTTCATCCATCCCCTGACTCCATACTAGCACCAACGGGCTGCTAAAGCGTTTCGCAGAAAACACCAAGGAACCTGTTTCTCACTCCAAGCACAAAGCGTGCGCAGCACGAGTCTTGGCACAGCAAAACACTTCCTTTGGCATGCCCTTTGCAGCCTCACTCCAAACGGGGCTCTCCGCTTCATCCATCCCCTGACTCCATACTAGAACCAACGGCCTGCTAAAGCGTTTCGCAGAAAACACCAAGGAACCTGTTTCTCACTCCAAGCACAAAGCGTGCGCAGCACGAGTCTTGGCACAGCAGAACACTTCCCTTGGCATGCCCTTTGCAGCCTCACTCCAAACGGGGCTCTCCGCTTCATCCATCCCCTGACTCCATACTAGCACCAACGGGCTGCTAAAGCGTTTCGCAGAAAACACCAAGGAACCTGTTTCTCACTCCAAGCACAAAGCGTGCGCAGCACGAGTCTTGGCACAGCAAAACACTTCCTTTGGCATGCCCTTTGCAGCCTCACTCCAAACGGGGCTCTCCGCTTCATCCATCCCCTGACTCCATACTAGCACCAACGGGCTGCTAAAGCGTTTCGCAGAAAACACCAAGGACCCTGTTTCTCACTCCAAGCACAAAGCGTGCACAGCACGAGTCTTGGCACAGCAAAACACTTCCTTTGGCATGCCCTTTGCAGCCTCACTCCAAACGGGACTCTCCGCTTCATCCATCCCCTGACTCCATACTAGCACCAACGGGCTGCTAAAGCGTTTCGCAGAAAACACCAAGGAACCTGTTTCTCACTCCAACCACAAAGCGTGCGCAGCACGAGTCTTGGCACAGCAAAACACTTCCCTTGGCATGCCTTTTGCAGCCTCACTCCAAACGGGGCTCTCCGCTTCATCCATCCCCTGACTCCATACTAGCACCAACGGCCTGCTAAAGCGTTTCGCAGAAAACACCAAGGAACCTGTTTCTCACTCCAACCACAAAGCGTGCACAGCACGAGTCTTGGCACAGCAAAACACTTCCTTTGGCATGCCCTTTGCAGCCTCACTCCAAATGGGGCTCTCCGCTTCATCCATCCCCTGACTCCATACTAGCACCAACGGGCTGCTAAAGCGTTTCGCAGAAAACACCAAGGAACCTGTTTCTCACTCCAAGCACAAAGCGTGCGCAGCACGAGTCTTGGCACAGCAAAACACTTCCTTTGGCATGCCCTTTGCAGCCTCACTCCAAACGGGGCTCTCCGCTTCATCCATCCCCTGACTCCATACTAGCACCAACGGGCTGCTAAAGCGTTTCGCAGAAAACACCAAGGAACCTGTTTCTCACTCCAACCACAAAGCGTGCGCAGCACGAGTCTTGGCACAGCAGAACACTTCCCTTTGCATGCCTTTTGCAGCCTCACTCCAAACGGGGCTCTCCGCTTCATCCATCCCCTGACTCCATACTAGCACCAACGGCCTGCTAAAGCGTTTCGCAGAAAACACCAAGGAACCTGTTTCTCACTCCAAGCACAAAGCGTGCGCAGCACGAGTCTTGGCACAGCAAAACACTTCCCTTGGCATGCCTTTTGCAGCCTCACTCCAAACGGGGCTCTCCGCTTCATCCATCCCCTGACTCCATACTAGCACCAACGGCCTGCTAAAGCGTTTCGCAGGAAACACCAAGGAACCTGTTTCTCACTCCAACCACAAAGCGTGCGCAGCACGAGTCTTGGCACAGCAAAACACTTCCTTTGGCATGCCCTTTGCAGCCTCACTCCAAACGGGGCTCTCCGCTTCATCCATCCCCTGACTCCATACTAGCACCAACGGGCTGCTAAAGCGTTTCGCAGAAAACACCAAGGACCCTGTTTCTCACTCCAAGCACAAAGCGTGCGCAGCACGAGTCTTGGCACAGCAAAACACTTCCTTTGGCATGCCCTTTGCAGCCTCACTCCAAACGGGGCTCTCCGCTTCATCCATCCCCTGACTCCATACTAGCACCAACGGGCTGCTAAAGCGTTTCGCAGAAAACACCAAGGAACCTGTTTCTCACTCCAAGCACAAAGCGTGCGCAGCACGAGTCTTGGCACAGCAGAACACTTCCCTTGGCATGCCCTTTGCAGCCTCACTCCAAACGGGGCTCTCCGCTTCATCCATCCCCTGACTCCATACAGGCACCAACGGGCTGCTAAAGCGTTTCGCAGAAAACACCAAGGAACCTGTTTCTCACTCCAACCACAAAGCGTGCGCAGCACGAGTCTTGGCACAGCAGAACACTTCCTTTGGCATGCCTTTTGCAGCCTCACTCCAAACGGGGCTCTCCGCTTCATCCATCCCCTGACTCCATACTAGCACCTACGGGCTGCTAAAGCGTTTCGCAGAAAACACCAAGGAACCTGTTTCTCACTCCAACCACAAAGCGTGCGCAGCACGAGTCTTGGCACAGCAGAACACTTCCCTTGGCATGCCCTTTGCAGCCTCACTCCAAACGGGGCTCTCCGCTTCATCCATCCCCTGACTCCATACAGGCACCAACGGGCTGCTAAAGCGTTTCACAGAAAACACCAAGGAACCTGTTTCTCACTCCAAGCACAAAGCGTGCGCAGCACGAGTCTTGGCACAGCAGAACACTTCCTTTGGCATGCCTTTTGCAGCCTCACTCCAAACGGGGCTCTCCGCTTCATCCATCCCCTGACTCCATACTAGCACCTACGGGCTGCTAAAGCGTTTCGCAGAAAACACCAAGGAACCTGTTTCTCACTCCAAGCACAAAGCGTGCGCAGCACGAGTCTTGGCACAGCAGAACACTTCCCTTGGCATGCCCTTTGCAGCCTCACTCCAAACGGGGCTCTCCGCTTCATCCATCCCCTAACTCCATACTAGGACCAATGGGCTGCTAAAGTGTTTTGAAGAAAACACCAACAAACCTGATTCTCACTCCAACCACAAAGTGTGCGCAGCACGAGTCTTGGCACAGCAGAACACTTCCCTTGGCATGCCCTTTGCAGCCTCACTCCAAACGGGGCTCTCCGCTTCATCCATCCCCTGACTCCATACTAGCACCAACGGGCTGCTAAAGCGTTTCGCAGAAAACACCAAGGAACCTGTTTCTCACTCCAAGCACAAAGCGTGCGCAGCACGAGTCTTGGCACAGCAAAACACTTCCTTTGGCATGCCCTTTGCAGCCTCACTCCAAACGGGGCTCTCCGCTTCATCCATCCCCTGACTCCATACTAGCACCAACGGGCTGCTAAAGCGTTTCGCAGAAAACACCAAGGAACCTGTTTCTCACTCCAAGCACAAAGCGTGCGCAGCACGAGTCTTGGCACAGCAGAACACTTCCCTTGGCATGCCCTTTGCAGCCTCACTCCAAACGGGGCTCTCCGCTTCATCCATCCCCTGACTCCATACTAGCACCAACGGGCTGCTAAAGCGTTTCGCAGAAAACACCAAGGAACCTGTTTCTCACTCCAAGCACAAAGCGTGCGCAGCACGAGTCTTGGCACAGCAAAACACTTCCTTTGGCATGCCCTTTGCAGCCTCACTCCAAACGGGGCTCTCCGCTTCATCCATCCCCTGACTCCATACTAGCACCAACGGGCTGCTAAAGCGTTTCGCAGAAAACACCAAGGACCCTGTTTCTCACTCCAAGCACAAAGCGTGCACAGCACGAGTCTTGGCACAGCAAAACACTTCCTTTGGCATGCCCTTTGCAGCCTCACTCCAAACGGGACTCTCCGCTTCATCCATCCCCTGACTCCATACTAGCACCAACGGGCTGCTAAAGCGTTTCGCAGAAAACACCAAGGAACCTGTTTCTCACTCCAACCACAAAGCGTGCGCAGCATGAGTCTTGGCACAGCAAAACACTTCCCTTGGCATGCCTTTTGCAGCCTCACTCCAAACGGGGCTCTCCGCTTCATCCATCCCCTGACTCCATACTAGCACCAACGGCCTGCTAAAGCGTTTCGCAGGAAACACCAAGGAACCTGTTTCTCACTCCAACCACAAAGCGTGCGCAGCACGAGTCTTGGCACAGCAAAACACTTCCTTTGGCATGCCCTTTGCAGCCTCACTCCAAATGGGGCTCTCCGCTTCATCCATCCCCTGACTCCATACTAGCACCAACGGGCTGCTAAAGCGTTTCGCAGAAAACACCAAGGAACCTGTTTCTCACTCCAAGCACAAAGCGTGCGCAGCACGAGTCTTGGCACAGCAGAACACTTCCCTTGGCATGCCCTTTGCAGCCTCACTCCAAACGGGGCTCTCCGCTTCATCCATCCCCTAACTCCATACTAGGACCAATGGGCTGCTAAAGCGTTTTGAAGAAAACACCAACAAACCTGATTCTCACTCCAACCACAAAGTGTGCGCAGCACGAGTCTTGGCACAGCAGAACACTTCCCTTGGCATGCCCTTTGCAGCCTCACTCCAAACGGGGCTCTCCGCTTCATCCATCCCCTGACTCCATACTAGCACCAACGGGCTGCTAAAGCGTTTCGCAGAAAACACCAAGGAACCTGTTTCTCACTCCAAGCACAAAGCGTGCGCAGCACGAGTCTTGGCACAGCAAAACACTTCCTTTGGCATGCCCTTTGCAGCCTCACTCCAAACGGGGCTCTCCGCTTCATCCATCCCCTGACTCCATACTAGAACCAACGGCCTGCTAAAGCGTTTCCAGAAAACACCAAGGAACCTGTTTCTCACTCCAACCACAAAGCGTGCGCAGCACGAGTCTTGGCACAGCAAAACACTTCTCTTGGCATGCCCTTTGCAGCCTCACTCCAAACGGGGCTCTCCGCTTCATCCATCCCCTGACTCCATACCAGCACCAACGGGCTGCTAAAGCGTTTCACAGAAAACACCAAGGAACCTGTTTCTCACTCCAAGCACAAAGCGTGCGCAGCACGAGTCTTGGCACAGCAAAACACTTCCTTTGGCATGCCCTTTGCAGCCTCACTCCAAACGGGGCTCTCCGCTTCATCCGTCCCCTGACTCCATACTAGCAGCAACGGGCTGCTAAAGCGTTTCGCAGAAAACACCAAGGAACCTGTTTCTCACTCCAACCACAAAGCGTGCGCAGCACGAGTCTTGGCACAGCAAAACACTTCTCTTGGCATGCCCTTTGCAGCCTCACTCCAAACGGGGCTCTCCGCTTCATCCATCCCCTGACTCCATACTAGCACCAACGGGCTGCTAAAGCGTTTCGCAGAAAACACCAAGGAACCTGTTTCTCACTCCAACCACAAAGCGTGCGCAGCACGAGTCTTGGCACAGCAAAACACTTCCTTTGGCATGCCCTTTGCAGCCTCACTCCAAACGGGGCTCTCCGCTTCATCCATCCCCTGACTCCATACTAGCACCAACGGGCTGCTAAAGCGTTTCGCAGAAAACACCAAGGAACCTGTTTCTCACTCCAACCACAAAGCGTGCGCAGCACGAGTCTTGGCACAGCAAAACACTTCCTTTGGCATGCCCTTTGCAGCCTCACTCCAAACGGGGCTCTCCGCTTCATCCATCCCCTGACTCCATACTAGCACCAACGGGCTGCTAAAGCGTTTCGCAGAAAACACCAAGGAACCTGTTTCTCACTCCAACCACAAAGCGTGCGCAGCACGAGTCTTGGCACAGCAAAACACTTCCTTTGGCATGCCCTTTGCAGCCTCACTCCAAACGGGGCTCTCCGCTTCATCCGTCCCCTGACTCCATACTAGCACCAACGGCCTGCTAAAGCGTTTCGCAGAAAACACCAAGGAACCTGTTTCTCACTCCAACCACAAAGCGTGCGCAGCACGAGTCTTGGCACAGCAAAACACTTCTCTTGGCATGCCCTTTGCAGCCTCACTCCAAACGGGGCTCTCCGCTTCATCCATCCCCTGACTCCATACTAGCACCAACGGGCTGCTAAAGCGTTTCGCAGAAAACACCAAGGAACCTGTTTCTCACTCCAACCACAAAGCGTGCGCAGCACGAGTCTTGGCACAGCAAAACACTTCCTTTGGCATGCCCTTTGCAGCCTCACTCCAAACGGGGCTCTCCGCTTCATCCATCCCCTGACTCCATACCAGCACCAACGGGCTGCTAAAGCGTTTCACAGAAAACACCAAGGAACCTGTTTCTCACTCCAACCACAAAGCGTGCGCAGCACGAGTCTTGGCACAGCAAAACACTTCCTTTGGCATGCCCTTTGCAGCCTCACTCCAAACGGGGCTCTCCGCTTCATCCATCCCCTGACTCCATACTAGCACCAACGGCCTGCTAAAGTGTTTCGCAGAAAACACCAAGGAACCTGTTTCTCACTCCAACCACAAAGCGTGCGCAGCACGAGTCTTGGCACAGCAAAACACTTCCTTTGGCATGCCCTTTGCAGCCTCACTCCAAACGGGGCTCTCCGCTTCATCCGTCCCCTGACTCCATACTAGCACCAACGGCCTGCTAAAGCGTTTCGCAGAAAACACCAAGGAACCTGTTTCTCACTCCAACCACAAAGCGTGCGCAGCACGAGTCTTGGCACAGCAAAACACTTCTCTTGGCATGCCCTTTGCAGCCTCACTCCAAACGGGGCTCTCCGCTTCATCCATCCCCTGACTCCATACTAGCACCAACGGGCTGCTAAAGCGTTTCGCAGAAAACACCAAGGAACCTGTTTCTCACTCCAACCACAAAGCGTGCGCAGCACGAGTCTTGGCACAGCAAAACACTTCCTTTGGCATGCCCTTTGCAGCCTCACTCCAAACGGGGCTCTCCGCTTCATCCATCCCCTGACTCCATACCAGCACCAACGGGCTGCTAAAGCGTTTCACAGAAAACACCAAGGAACCTGTTTCTCACTCCAACCACAAAGCGTGCGCAGCACGAGTCTTGGCACAGCAAAACACTTCCTTTGGCATGCCCTTTGCAGCCTCACTCCAAACGGGGCTCTCCGCTTCATCCATCCCCTGACTCCATACTAGCACCAACGGCCTGCTAAAGTGTTTCGCAGAAAACACCAAGGAACCTGTTTCTCACTCCAACCACAAAGCGTGCGCAGCACGAGTCTTGGTACAGCAAAACACTTCCTTTGGCATGCCCTTTGCAGCCTCACTCCAAACGGGGCTCTCCGCTTCATCCATCCCCTGACTCCATACTAGCACCAACGGCTTGCTAAAGCGTTTCGCAGAAAACACCAAGGAACCTGTTTCTCACTCCAACCACAAAGCGTGCGCAGCACGAGTCTTGGCACAGCAAAACACTTCTCTTGGCATGCCCTTTGCAGCCTCACTCCAAACGGGGCTCTCCGCTTCATCCATCCCCTGACTCCATACTAGCACCAACGGGCTGCTAAAGCGTTTCGCAGAAAACACCAAGGAACCTGTTTCTCACTCCAACCACAAAGCGTGCGCAGCACGAGTCTTGGCACAGCAAAACACTTCCTTTGGCATGCCCTTTGCAGCCTCACTCCAAACGGGGCTCTCCGCTTCATCCATCCCCTGACTCCATACTAGCACCAACGGCCTGCTAAAGCGTTTCGCAGAAAACACCAAGGAACCTGTTTCTCACTCCAACCACAAAGCCTGCGCAGCACGAGTCTTGGCACAGCAAAACACTTCCTTTGGCATGCCCTTTGCAGCCTCACTCCAAACGGGGCTCTCCGCTTCATCCATCCCCTGACTCCATACTAGCACCAACGGGCTGCTAAAGCGTTTCGCAGAAAACACCAAGGAACCTGTTTCTCACTCCAAGCACAAAGCGTGCGCAGCACGAGTCTTGGCACAGCAAAACACTTCCTTTGGCATGCCCTTTGCAGCCTCACTCCAAACGGGGCTCTCCGCTTCATCCATCCCCTGACTCCATACTAGCACCAACGGGCTGCTAAAGCGTTTCGCAGAAAACACCAAGGAACCTGTTTCTCACTCCAACCACAAAGCGTGCGCAGCACGAGTCTTGGCACAGCAAAACACTTCTCTTGGCATGCCCTTTGCAGCCTCACTCCAAACGGGGCTCTCCGCTTCATCCATCCCCTGACTCCATACTAGCACCAACGGGCTGCTAAAGCGTTTCGCAGAAAACACCAAGGAACCTGTTTCTCACTCCAACCACAAAGCGTGCGCAGCACGAGTCTTGGCACAGCAAAACACTTCCTTTGGCATGCCCTTTGCAGCCTCACTCCAAACGGGGCTCTCCGCTTCATCCATCCCCTGACTCCATACCAGCACCAACGGGCTGCTAAAGCGTTTCACAGAAAACACCAAGGAACCTGTTTCTCACTCCAACCACAAAGCGTGCGCAGCACGAGTCTTGGCACAGCAAAACACTTCCTTTGGCATGCCCTTTGCAGCCTCACTCCAAACGGGGCTCTCCGCTTCATCCATCCCCTGACTCCATACTAGCACCAACGGCCTGCTAAAGCGTTTCGCAGAAAACACCAAGGAACCTGTTTCTCACTCCAACCACAAAGCGTGCGCAGCACGAGTCTTGGTACAGCAAAACACTTCCTTTGGCATGCCCTTTGCAGCCTCACTCCAAACGGGGCTCTCCGCTTCATCCATCCCCTGACTCCATACTAGCACCAACGGCTTGCTAAAGCGTTTCGCAGAAAACACCAAGGAACCTGTTTCTCACTCCAACCACAAAGCGTGCGCAGCACGAGTCTTGGCACAGCAAAACACTTCTCTTGGCATGCCCTTTGCAGCCTCACTCCAAACGGGGCTCTCCGCTTCATCCATCCCCTGACTCCATACTAGCACCAACGGGCTGCTAAAGCGTTTCGCAGAAAACACCAAGGAACCTGTTTCTCACTCCAACCACAAAGCGTGCGCAGCACGAGTCTTGGCACAGCAAAACACTTCCTTTGGCATGCCCTTTGCAGCCTCACTCCAAACGGGGCTCTCCGCTTCATCCATCCCCTGACTCCATACTAGCACCAACGGCCTGCTAAAGCGTTTCGCAGAAAACACCAAGGAACCTGTTTCTCACTCCAACCACAAAGCGTGCGCAGCACGAGTCTTGGCACAGCAAAACACTTCCTTTGGCATGCCCTTTGCAGCCTCACTCCAAACGGGGCTCTCCGCTTCATCCATCCCCTGACTCCATACTAGCACCAATGGGCTGCTAAAGCGTTTCGCAGAAAACACCAAGGAACCTGTTTCTCACTCCAACCACAAAGCGTGCGCAGCACGAGTCTTGGCACAGCAAAACACTTCCTTTGGCATGCCCTTTGCAGCCTCACTCCAAACGGGGCTCTCCGCTTCATCCATCCCCTGACTCCATACTAGCACCAACGGCCTGCTAAAGTGTTTCGCAGAAAACACCAAGGAACCTGTTTCTCACTCCAACCACAAAGCGTGCGCAGCACGAGTCTTGGTACAGCAAAACACTTCCTTTGGCATGCCCTTTGCAGCCTCACTCCAAACGGGGCTCTCCGCTTCATCCATCCCCTGACTCCAAACTAGCACCAACGGCTTGCTAAAGCGTTTCGCAGAAAACACCAAGGAACCTGTTTCTCACTCCAACCACAAAGCGTGCGCAGCACGAGTCTTGGCACAGCAAAACACTTCTCTTGGCATGCCCTTTGCAGCCTCACTCCAAACGGGGCTCTCCGCTTCATCCATCCCCTGACTCCATACTAGCACCAACGGGCTGCTAAAGCGTTTCGCAGAAAACACCAAGGAACCTGTTTCTCACTCCAAGCACAAAGCGTGCGCAGCACGAGTCTTGGCACAGCAAAACACTTCCTTTGGCATGCCCTTTGCAGCCTCACTCCAAACGGGGCTCTCCGCTTCATCCAGCCCCTGACTCCATACTAGCACCAACGGGCTGCTAAAGCGTTTCGCAGAAAACACCAAGGAACCTGTTTCTCACTCCAAGCACAAAGCGTGCGCAGCACGAGTCTTGGCACAGCAAAACACTTCCTTTGGCATGCCCTTTGCAGCCTCACTCCAAACGGGGCTCTCCGCTTCATCCATCCCCTGACTCCATACTAGCACCAACGGGCTGCTAAAGCGTTTCGCAGAAAACACCAAGGAACCTGTTTCTCACTCCAAGCACAAAGCGTGCGCAGCACGAGTCTTGGCACAGCAAAACACTTCCTTTGGCATGCCCTTTGCAGCCTCACTCCAAACGGGGCTCTCCGCTTCATCCAGCCCCTGACTCCATACTAGCACCAACGGGCTGCTAAAGCGTTTCGCAGAAAACACCAAGGAACCTGTTTCTCACTCCAAGCACAAAGCGTGCGCAGCACGAGTCTTGGCACAGCAAAACACTTCCTTTGGCATGCCCTTTGCAGCCTCACTCCAAACGGGGCTCTCCGCTTCATCCATCCCCTGACTCCATACTAGCACCAACGGGCTGCTAAAGCGTTTCGCAGAAAACACCAAGGAACCTGTTTCTCACTCCAACCACAAAGCGTGCGCAGCACGAGTCTTGGCACAGCAAAACACTTCTCTTGGCATGCCCTTTGCAGCCTCACTCCAAACGGGGCTCTCCGCTTCATCCATCCCCTGACTCCATACTAGCACCAACGGGCTGCTAAAGCGTTTCGCAGAAAACACCAAGGAACCTGTTTCTCACTCCAACCACAAAGCGTGCGCAGCACGAGTCTTGGCACAGCAAAACACTTCTCTTGGCATGCCCTTTGCAGCCTCACTCCAAACGGGGCTCTCCGCTTCATCCATCCCCTGACTCCATACTAGCACCAACGGGCTGCTAAAGCGTTTCGCAGAAAACACCAAGGAACCTGTTTCTCACTCCAACCACAAAGCGTGCGCAGCACGAGTCTTGGCACAGCAAAACACTTCCTTTGGCATGCCCTTTGCAGCCTCACTCCAAACGGGGCTCTCCGCTTCATCCATCCCCTGACTCCATACTAGCACCAACGGGCTGCTAAAGCGTTTCGCAGAAAACACCAAGGAACCTGTTTCTCACTCCAACCACAAAGCGTGCGCAGCACGAGTCTTGGCACAGCAAAACACTTCCTTTGGCATGCCCTTTGCAGCCTCACTCCAAACGGGGCTCTCCGCTTCATCCATCCCCTGACTCCATACTAGCACCAACGGCCTGCTAAAGCGTTTCGCAGAAAACACCAAGGAACCTGTTTCTCACTCCAACCACAAAGCGTGCGCAGCACGAGTCTTGGCACAGCAAAACACTTCTCTTGGCATGCCCTTTGCAGCCTCACTCCAAACGGGGCTCTCCGCTTCATCCATCTCCTGACTCCATACTAGCACCAACGGGCTGCTAAAGCGTTTCGCAGAAAACACCAAGGAACCTGTTTCTCACTCCAACCACAAAGTGTGCGCAGCACGAGTCTTGGCACAGCAAAACACTTCTCTTGGCATGCCCTTTGCAGCCTCACTCCAAACGGGGCTCTCCGCTTCATCCATCCCCTGACTCCATACTAGCACCAACGGGCTGCTAAAGCGTTTCGCAGAAAACACCAAGGAACCTGTTTCTCACTCCAACCACAAAGCGTGCGCAGCACGAGTCTTGGCACAGTAAAACACTTCCTTTGGCATGCCCTTTGCAGCCTCACTCCAAACGGGGCTCTCCGCTTCATCCATCCCCTGACTCCATACTAGCACCAACGGGCTGCTAAAGCGTTTCGCAGAAAACACCAAGGAACCTGTTTCTCACTCCAAGCACAAAGCGTGCGCAGCACGAGTCTTGGCACAGCAAAACACTTCCTTTGGCATGCCCTTTGCAGCCTCACTCCAAACGGGGCTCTCCGCTTCATCCATCCCCTGACTCCATACTAGCACCAACGGGCTGCTAAAGCGTTTCGCAGAAAACACCAAGGAACCTGTTTCTCACTCCAAGCACAAAGCGTGCGCAGCACGAGTCTTGGCACAGCAAAACACTTCCTTTGGCATGCCCTTTGCAGCCTCACTCCAAACGGGGCTCTCCGCTTCATCCATCCCCTGACTCCATACTAGCACCAACGGGCTGCTAAAACGTTTCGCAGAAAACACCAAGGAACCTGTTTCTCACTCCAACCACAAAGCGTGCGCAGCACGAGTCTTGGCACAGTAAAACACTTCCTTTGGCATGCCCTTTGCAGCCTCACTCCAAACGGGGCTCTCCGCTTCATCCATCCCCTGACTCCATACTAGCACCAACGGGCTGCTAAAGCGTTTCGCAGAAAACACCAAGGAACCTGTTTCTCACTCCAAGCACAAAGCGTGCGCAGCACGAGTCTTGGCACAGCAAAACACTTCTCTTGGCATGCCCTTTGCAGCCTCACTCCAAACGGGGTCTCCGCTTCATCCATCCCCTGACTCCATACTAGCACCAACGGGCTGCTAAAGCGTTTCGCAGAAAACACCAAGGAACCTGTTTCTCACTCCAACCACAAAGCGTGCGCAGCACGAGTCTTGGCACAGCAAAACACTTCTCTTGGCATGCCCTTTGCAGCCTCACTCCAAACGGGGCTCTCCGCTTCATCCATCCCCTGACTCCATACTAGCACCAACGGGCTGCTAAAGCGTTTCGCAGAAAACACCAAGGAACCTGTTTCTCACTCCAACCACAAAGCGTGCGCAGCACGAATCTTGGCACAGCAGAACACTTCCTTTGGCATGCCCTTTGCAGCCTCACTCCAAACGGGGCTCTCCGCTTCATCCATCCCCTGACTCCATACTAGCACCAACGGGCTGCTAAAGCGTTTCGCAGAAAACACCAAGGAACCTGTTTCTCACTCCAACCACAAAGGGTGCGCAGCACGAGTCTTGGCACAGCAAAACACTTCCTTTGGCATGCCCTTTGCAGCCTCACTCCAAACGGGGCTCTCCGCTTCATCCATCCCCTGACTCCATACTAGCACCAACGGGCTGCTAAAGCGTTTCGCAGAAAACACCAAGGAACCTGTTTCTCACTCCAAGCACAAAGCGTGCGCAGCACGAGTCTTGGCACAGCAAAACACTTCTCTTGGCATGCCCTTTGCAGCCTCACTCCAAACGGGGCTCTCCGCTTCATCCATCCCCTGACTCCATACTAGCACCAACGGCCTGCTAAAGCGTTTCGCAGAAAACACCAAGGAACCTGTTTCTCACTCCAAGCACAAAGCGTGCGCAGCACGAGTCTTGGCACAGCAAAACACT
>NW_028289739.1:0-49074 GCF_059628265.1 Tinamus guttatus | reverse complement strand
TCCGCTTCATCCATCCCCTGACTCCATACTAGCACCAACGGCCTGCTAAAGCGTTTCGCAGAAAACACCAAGGAACCAGTTTCTCACTCCAACCACAAAGTGTGCGCAGCACGAGTCTTGGCACAGCAGAACACTTCCCTTGGCATGCCCTTTGCAGCCTCACTCCAAACGGGGCTCTAGGCTTCATCCATCCCCTAACTCCATACTAGCACCAACGGCCTGCTAAAGCGTTTCGCAGAAAACACCAAAGAACCTGTTTCTCACTCCAACCACAAAGTGTGCGCAGCACGAGTCTTGGCATAGCAGAACACTTCCCTTGGCATGCCCTTTGCAGCCTCACTCCAAACGGGGCTCTCCGCTTCATCCATCCCCTGACTCCATACTAGCACCAACGCCCTGCTAAAGCGTTTCGCAGAAAACACCAAGGAACCAGTTTCTCACTCCAACCACAAAGTGTGCGCAGCAGGAGTTTTGGCACAGCAGAACACTTCCCTTGGCATGCCCTTTGCAGCCTCACTCCAAACGGGGCTCTCCGCTTCATCCATCCCCTAACTCCATACTAGCACCAACGGCCTGCTAAAGCGTTTCGCAGAAAACACCAACAAACCTGTTTCTCACTCCAACCACAAAGTGTGCGTAGCACGAGTCTTGGCACAGCAGAACACTTCCCTTGGCATGCCCTTTGCAGCCTCACTCCAAACGGGGCTCTCCGCTTCATCCATCCCCTGACTCCATACTAGCACCAACGGGCTGCTAAAGCGTTTCGCAGAAAACACCAAGGAACCTGTTTCTCACTCCAACCACAAAGCGTGCGCAGCACGAGTCTTGGCACAGCAGAACACTTCCTTTGGCATGCCCTTTGCAGCCTCACTCCAAATGGGGCTCTCCGCTTCATCCATCCCCTGACTCCATACTAGCACCAACGGGCTGCTAAAGCGTTTCGCAGAAAACACCAAGGAACCTGTTTCTCACTCCAACCACAAAGCGTGCGCAGCACGAGTCTTGGCACAGCAGAACACTTCCTTTGGCATGCCCTTTGCAGCCTCACTCCAAACGGGGCTCTCCGCTTCATCCATCCCCTGACTCCATACTAGCACCAACGGGCTGCTAAAGCGTTTCGCAGAAAACACCAAGGAACCTGTTTCTCACTCCAACCACAAAGTGTGCGCAGCACGAGTCTTGGCACAGCAGAACACTTCCCTTGGCATGCCCTTTGCAGCCTCACTCCAAAAGGGGCTCTAGGCTTCATCCATCCCCTAACTCCATACTAGCACCAACGGCCTGCTCAAGCGTTTCGCAGAAAACACCAACAAACCTGTTTCTCACTCCAACCACAAAGCATGCGCAGCACGAGTCTTGGCACAGCAGAACACTTCCTTTGGCATGCCCTTTGCAGCCTCACTCCAAACGGGGCTCTCCGCTTCATCCATCCCCTGACTCCATACTAGCACCAACGGGCTGCTAAAGCGTTTCGCAGAAAACACCAAGGAACCTGTTTCTCACTCCAACCACAAAGTGTGCGCAGCACGAGTCTTGGCATAGCAGAACACTTCCCTTGGCATGCCCTTTGCAGCCTCACTCCAAACGGGGCTCTCCGCTTCATCCATCCCCTGACTCCATACTAGCACCAATGGGCTGCTAAAGCGTTTCGCAGAAAACACCAAGGAACCTGTTTCTCATTCCAACCACAAAGTGTGCGCAGCACGAGTCTTGGCACAGCAGAACACTTCCTTTGGCATGCCCTTTGCAGCCTCACTCCAAACGGGGCTCTCCGCTTCATCCATCCCCTGACTCCATACTAGCACCAACTGCCTGCTAAAGCGTTTCGCAGAAAACACCAAGGAACCTGTTTCTCACTCCAACCACAAAGCGTGCGCAGCACGAGTCTTGGCACAGCAGAACACTTCTCTTGGCATGCCCTTTGCAGCCTCACTCCAAACGGGGCTCTCCGCTTCATCCATCCCCTGACTCCATACTAGCACCAACGGGCTGCTAAAGCGTTTCGCAGAAAACACCAAGGAACCTGTTTCTCACTCCAACCACAAAGCGTGCGCAGCACGAGTCTTGGCACAGCAGAACACTTCCTTTGGCATGCCCTTTGCAGCCTCACTCCAAACGGGGCTCTAGGCTTCATCCATCCCCTAACTCCATACTAGCACCAACGGGCTGCTAAAGCGTTTCGCAGAAAACACCAAGGAACCTGTTTCTCACTCCAACCACAAAGCGTACGCAGCACGAGTCTTGGCACAGCAGAACACTTCTCTTGGCATGCCCTTTGCAGCCTCACTCCAAACGGGGCTCTCCGCTTCATCCATCCCCTGACTCCATACTAGCACCAACGGGCTGCTAAAGCGTTTCGCAGAAAACACCAACAAACCTGTTTCAAAACTCCAAGCACAAAGCGTGCGCAGCACGAGTCTTGGCACAGCAGAACACTTCCTTTGGCATGCCCTTTGCAGCCTCACTCCAAACGGGGCTTTCCGCTTCATCCAACCCCTGACTCCATACTAGCACCAACGGGCTGCTCAGGCGTTTCGCAGAAAACACCAAGGAACCTGTTTCTCACTCCAACCACAAAGCGTGTGCAGCACGAGTCTTGGCACAGCAGAACACTTCCCTTGGCATGCCCTTTGCAGCCTCACTCCAAACGGGGCTCTCCGCTTCATCCATCCCCTGACTCCATACTAGCACCAACGGGCTGCTAAAGCGTTTCGCAGAAAACACCAAGGAACCTGTTTCTCACTCCAACCACAAAGTGTGCGCAGTACGAGTCTTGGCACAGCAGAACACTTCCTTTGGCATGCCCTTTGCAGCCTCACTCCAAACGGGGCTCTCCGCTTCATCCATCCCCTGACTCCATACTAGCACCAACGGGCTGCTAAAGCGTTTCGCAGAAAACACCAAGGAACCTGTTTCTCACTCCAACCACAAAGTGTGCGCAGCACGAGTCTTGGCATAGCAGAACACTTCCTTTGGCATGCCCTTTGCAGCCTCACTCCAAACGGGGCTCTCCGCTTCATCCATCCCCTGACTCCATACTAGCACCAATGGGTTGCTAAAGCGTTTCGCAGAAAACACCAAGGAACCTGTTTCTCATTCCAACCACAAAGTGTGCGCAGCACGAGTCTTGGCACAGCAGAACACTTCCTTTGGCATGCCCTTTGCAGCCTCACTCCAAACGGGGCTCTCCGCTTCATCCATCCCCTGACTCCATACTAGCACCAACTGCCTGCTAAAGCGTTTCGCAGAAAACACCAAGGAACCTGTTTCTCACTCCAACCACAAAGCGTGCGCAGCACGAGTCTTGGCACAGCAGAACACTTCCTTTGGCATGCCCTTTGCAGCCTCACTCCAAACGGGGCTCTCCGCTTCATCCATCCCCTGACTCCATACTAGCACCAACGGCCTGCTAAAGCGTTTTGCAGAACACACCAAGGAACCTGTTTCTCACTCCAACCACAAAGCGTGCGCAGCACGAGTCTTGGCACAGCAGAACACTTCCCTTGGCATGCCCTTTGCAGCCTCACTCCAAAAGGGGCTCTCCGCTTCATCCATCCCCTGACTCCATACTAGCACCAACGGCCTGCTAAAGCGTTTCGCACAAAAGACCAAGGAACCTGTTTCTCACTCCAACCACAAAGCGTGTGCAGCACGAGTCTTGGCACAGCAGAACACTTCCCTTGGCATGCCCTTTGCAGCCTCACTCCAAACGGGGCTCTCCGCTTCATCCATCCCCTAACTCTCGAAGGTTCGAACTCTCGAACTCTCTGATCTCGAAGGGAAGGGCTCTGGAGCGGACGCTCGTCCCGGAGCTCCTTGTCTAGAGGCGAACAACAGAGCGAGAGGCAGCCCCAGCGCCGACCCCCGTGCGGGCAGTGCTGAGCTCCCGGCCAGAGGCGGCTCTGACTCAGCGCGGGCGGAGCCGGCAGGGCAGGCGGGAATTTAAAAGCTGTGAAACTGCCTTTTTGGCTCAGATCTCGAAGGGAAGGGCTCTGGAGCGGACGCTCGTCCCGGAGCTCCTTGTCTAGAGGCGAACAACAGAGCGAGAGGCAGCCCCAGCGCCGACCCCCGTGCGGGCAGTGCTGAGCTCCCGGCCAGAGGCGGCTCTGACTCAGCGCGGGCGGAGCCGGCAGGGCAGGCGGGAATTTAAAAGCTGTGAAACTGCCTTTTTGGCTCAGATCTCGAAGGGAAGGGCTCTGGAGCGGACGCTCGTCCCGGAGCTCCTTGTCTAGAGGCGAACAACAGAGCGAGAGGCAGCCCCAGCGCCGACCCCCGTGCGGGCAGTGCTGAGCTCCCGGCCAGAGGCGGCTCTGACTCAGCGCGGGCGGAGCCGGCAGGGCAGGCGGGAATTTAAAAGCTGTGAAACTGCCTTTTTGGCTCAGATCTCGAAGGGAAGGGCTCTGGAGCGGACGCTCGTCCCGGAGCTCCTTGTCTAGAGGCGAACAACAGAGCGAGAGGCAGCCCCAGCGCCGACCCCCGTGCGGGCAGTGCTGAGCTCCCGGCCAGAGGCGGCTCTGACTCAGCGCGGGCGGAGCCGGCAGGGCAGGCGGGAATTTAAAAGCTGCCCCCAGGGAGCGCGAGCGACCAGGAGCGCGGCGAACAGAGCGGGCAAACAGAGCGTGGCGCGCCAGGGAGGGCGTGGCGCGGCAGTTAGCGCGGCAGTTGGCGCAGGCAGGAGGTGCAGGCAGGGGTCAGGGAGTAAGGGTCAGGTAAAGACATGGTCTCCACTCGGCAGAGAGCTTCCGCCAGGAAGACTGTGGCGACCCAGACTGAACCGCCACAGAAACATGCAGCGGTCCAGGCTGCTGGCTGCGGGGAATGCCTGGGCCTCTCCATGTTACCGGGGAGTGGCGAAAGCACAGCCTGCCTCAGGTGTGAGCAGGTGGATGACCTGCTCAGCCTGGTGGCGGAGCTAAAGGAGGAGGTAGAACGACTGAGGGCCATCAGGGAATGCGAAAGGGAAATCGACTGGTGGAGCTGCATCCTGCAGTCTTCCCAGGAAAGCTACCCTCAGAACTCCCCAATTCAGTCAGAAAGTCCAGTGCCCTCTTGCCCTAGGGTAGAGGGGGTGGACTTAACGGTTTCCAGGGACGACCAACAATGGAAACGGGTCCCCACTCGAGGTGGCAGAAGATCCCCTCCACAGCCCACCTCACCTCCACCGGTGACCACGTTCAACAGGTACGAGGCCCTGGAACATGTGAATCAGATAGAGGAGGCCTTGAACCAAGGCCCGTCTAAGGGGATCTCTACACAGGGGCAGTCTAATCCATGCAGCAAGGCTGCTCCCCCTAAAGTGAAAAGGAGCACCCGGAAGAAGCGGCGGGTGATCGTCGTGGGTGACTCCACGCTGCAGGGCACGGAGGCACCGATATGTAGACCGGACCCCTCATCCAGAGAGGTCTGCTGCTTACCTGGGGCCAAAATAAAGGATATCACAGAAAGGCTCCCAAGAATTGTTCAGGAGTCGGACTATTATCCTCTACTATTGATTCATGTGGGTGCTAATGATGCCATGGGGAAAATGAGGGACGTCAAGCAAGACTTCAGAGCCCTAGGGATGGCCATCAAAGGTACAGGTGCCCAGGTGGTGTTCTCCTCCATTCTGCCAACGAGGGGAATGGACTCAAGGAGGAGAAGGCGAATATGGCAGCTTAACAACTGGCTGCACCGCTGGACCTGGCAACAGGGTTTCGGCTTCTACGACCATGGGTCTCTGTTTGATGACCAACAGCTAGTGGGGAATGATGGTACTCATCTTAGCAAGAGGGGCACACGTCTCTTTGCAAAAAGGCTGGCCAACCTGGTTAGGAGGGCTTTAAACTAGGCAAGAAGGGGGAAGGGGAGTGGCACACTGACGCGGCAAGCAGTACCGCACAGCCCAGGTCAGATGGCATCCAGCGGGATTATGGTAGTGGGGAAGTGAGGATAGGAAATGATCACAGAGGGTCCTCTTTCACCCCTCCTGGGAAACCTGTGGCCTCTGTTGCTTCCCTGAAATGCCTGTATACCAATGCGCGAAGCATGGGGAATAAGCAGGATGAACTGGAGATCTGTGTGCGGTCCCAGCGTCATGATCTCATCGGAATCACAGAGACGTGGTGGGATAGCTCGCATGACTGGAGCGCTGCCATGGAAGGCTATGTGCTCTTTAGGAAGGACAGGCTGGGAAGGCGAGGTGGTGGAGTTGCTCTTTATGTGAGAGAGCAACTGGAATGCATGGAGCTCAACCTGGGAGTCGAGGATGAGCGAGTTGAGAGCTTGTGGGTAAGGATTAGAGGGCAGGCTAATGTGGGAGACACTGTGGTGGGTGTCTGCTACCGGCCACCTGACCAAGACGAGGAGGTTGATGAGGCCTTCTATAGGCAGCTGGATGTTGCCTCACGGTCACAGGCCCTGGTTCTCATGGGGGACTTCAACTACCCCGACATCAACTGGGAGGACAACACAGCCAGGCATAAGCAGTCCTGGAGGTTCCTGCAGAGCGTCGACGATAACTTTTTGACGCAGGTTGTGGAGGAGCCGACGAGGAGAGGTGGGCTACTGGACCTCGTGCTATCAAATAGGGAGGGCCTAGTAGGAGATGTGAAGGTGGGGGGTAGCCTCGGCTGCAGTGACCATGAGTTGGTGGAGTTCAGGATTCAACGAGGAGGAGGCAGGGCTGTAAGTAGCCTTGCGACGATGGACTTCAGGAGGGCCAACTTTAGCCTCTTCAGAGACCTCCTCGGTAGAATCCCATGGGCTAGTGCTCTAGAAGGCAGGGGGGCCCAAGAGAGCTGGTTAGTTTTCAAGCGGCACTTCCTCCACGTCCAGCAACAGTGCATCCCTGTGTGTAGGAAGGGAGGCAGAGGGGGCAGGCGACCTGCGTGGATGAGCCGGGAGCTTGTGGCAATGCTCAAGCAGAAGGCAGCGGTATACAAAATGTGGAAAAAAGGACAGGCCCCCTGGGAGAAATACAGGAACGTAGTCAGGGAGTGCAGAGATGCGACAAGGAAAGCTAAGGCACGTCTGGAAGGCAAGCTGGCAAGGGACGTTAAAAATAACAAAAAAAAATTCTTCAAATACATTAACAGCAAAAGGAAGATCAGGGAAAACGTGGGTCCGCTGGAGGACGGGATGGGCACCTTGGTTACAAATAACACAGAAAAAGCAGAGTTGCTCAATGCCTTCTTTGCTTCGGTGTTTACCAAGGGCAGCCCTTTAGAGCCCCAGGCCCTAGAGGCAAGAGAAGAAGCTGGTGGAGAGGAAGACTTGCCCTGGGTAGAGGAAGATTGGGTCAGAGAGCACCTAAGGAACCTCGATACCCACAAATCCATGGGCCCTGATGGGATGCACCCCAGAGTGCTGCGGGAGCTGGCAGATGCCATAGCTAAGCCGCTCTCCATCATCTTTGAAAGATCCTGGAGAACGGGGGAGGTGCCGGAAGACTGGAAGAAGGCCAATGTCACGCCAGTCTTCAAAAAAGGCAAGAAGGAGGACCCAGGCAACTACAGACCAGTCAGCCTCACCTCCGTCCCCGGAAAAGTGATGGAACGGCTCATACTGGCTGTTGTCTCCAGGCACATGGAGGACAAGAAGGTGCTCAAGAGTAGTCAGCATGGATTCACCAAGGGAAAATCTTGCCTGACTAACCTTATAGCCTTCTATGATGAAATGACCGGCTGGATAGACGAGGGGAGAGCGGTGGATGTCGTCTATCTCGACTTCACCAAGGCTTTTGACACCGTCCCTCACAACATCCTCCTGGGCAAGCTCCGGAAGTGTGGGATAGATGAGTGGACAGTGAGATGGATTAGGAACTGGCTGGATGGCAGGGCCCAGAGAGTGGTGATCAGCGGTGCAGAGTCTAGTTGGAGGCCTGTGGCTAGTGGGGTCCCCCAGGGGTCAGTCCTTGGTCCAGTCCTGTTCAATTTATTCATCAATGACCTGGATGAAGGCACAGAGTGCTCCCTCAGCAAGTTTGCTGATGATACCAAACTGGGAGGAGTAGCCGATACCCCAGAGGGCTGTGCTGCCATCCAGAGGGACCTGGACAGACTGGACAACTGGGCGGTGAAAAACCTCATGCAATTCAACAAGGCCAAGTGCAAGGTCCTGCACCTGGGGAGGAATAACCCCAGACACCAGTACAGGCTGGGAACCGACCTTCTGGAGAGCAGCTCTGCGGAGAAAGACCTGGGTGTCATGGTGGACGACAAGTTGACCATGAGGCAGCAGTGTGCCCTCGTGGCCAAGAAGGCCAATGGGATCCTGGGCTGCATTAAGAAGAGCGTCTCTAGCAGGTCGAGGGAGGTGATCCTGCCCCTCTACTCAGCCCTGGTGAGGCCGCATCTGGAGTACTGTGTCCAGTTCTGGGCTCCACAGTACAAGAGGGATGTGGAGCTGCTGGAGAGAGTCCAGCGCAGGGCTACAAGGATGATCAGGGGCCTGGAACATCTGCCCTATGAGGAGAGGCTGAGGGAGCTGGGCCTGTTCAGCCTGGAGAAGAGAAGGCTGAGAGGGGATCTAATCAGTGTATATAAATACCTCAAGGGAGGGAGTGCAGAGGACGGGGATGGTCTCTTTTCAGTGGTGGCCACTGATAGGACTAGAGGAAATGGCCGGAAACTGAAACATCAAAAATTCCATAGGAACTTAAGGAAAAATTTCTTAACAGTGAGGGTGACAGAGCACTGGAACAGGCTGCCCAGAGAGGTTGTGGAGTCTCCTTCTCTGGAGATCTTCAAAACCCGCTTGGATGCAGTCCTGTGCCACGTGCTCTAGGTGTCCCTGCGTATGCAGGGGGGTTGGACTAGATGATCTCTAGAGGTCCCTTCCAACCCTAAGCATTCTATGATTCTATGATTCTATGAACTCCATACTAGCACCAACGGCCTGCTCAAGCGTTTCGCAGAAAACACCAAGGAACCTGTTTCTCACTCCAACCACAAAGCGTGCGCAGCACGAGTCTTGGCACAGCAGAACACTTCCCTTGGCATGCCCTTTGCAGCCTCACTCCAAACGGGGCTCTCCGCTTCATCCATCCCCTAACTCCATACTAGCACCAACGGCCTGCTAAAGCGTTTCGCAGAAAACACCAAGGAACCTGTTTCTCACTCCAACCACAAAGCGTGCGCAGCACGAGTCTTGGCACAGCAGAACACTTCCCTTGGCATGCCCTTTGCAGCCTCACTCCAAACGGGGCTCTCCGCTTCATCCATCCCCTGACTCCATACTAGCACCAACGGGCTGCTCAAGCGTTTCGCAGAAAACACCAAGGAACCTGTTTCTCACTCCAACCACAAAGCGTGCGCAGCACGAGTCTTGGCACAGCAGAACACTTCCTTTGGCATGCCCTTTGCAGCCTCACTCCAAACGGGGCTCTCCGCTTCATCCATCCCCTGACTCCATACTAGCACCAACGGCCTGCTAAAGCGTTTCGCAGAAAACACCAAGGAACCTGTTTCTCACTCCAACCACAAAGCGTGCGCAGCACGAGTCTTGGCACAGCAGAACACTTCCCTTGGCATGCCCTTTGCAGGTCACTCCAAAAGGGGCTCTCCGCTTCATCCATCCCCTAACTCCATACTAGCACCAATGGGCTGCTCAAGCGGTTCGCAGAAAATACCAACAAACCTGTTTCTCACTCCAACCACAAAGCATGCGCAGCACGAGTATTGGCACAGCAGAACACTTCCCTTGGCATGCCCTTTGCAGCCTCACTCCAAACGGGGCTCTCCGCTTCATCCATCCCCTGACTCCATACTAGCACCAACGGCCTGCTAAAGCGTTTCGCAGAAAACACCAAGGAACCAGTTTCTCACTCCAACCACAAAGTGTGCGCAGCACGAGTCTTGGCACAGCAGAACACTTCCCTTGGCATGCCCTTTGCAGCCTCACTCCAAACGGGGCTCTAGGCTTCATCCATCCCCTAACTCCATACTAGCACCAACGGCCTGCTAAAGCGTTTCGCAGAAAACACCAAAGAACCTGTTTCTCACTCCAACCACAAAGTGTGCGCAGCACGAGTCTTGGCATAGCAGAACACTTCCCTTGGCATGCCCTTTGCAGCCTCACTCCAAACGGGGCTCTCCGCTTCATCCATCCCCTGACTCCATACTAGCACCAACGGGCTGCTAAAGCGTTTCGCAGAAAACACCAACAAACCTGTTTCTCACTCCAACCACAAAGTGTGCGTAGCACGAGTCTTGGCACAGCAGAACACTTCCCTTGGCATGCCCTTTGCAGCCTCACTCCAAACGGGGCTCTCCGCTTCATCCATCCCCTGACTCCATACTAGCACCAACGGGCTGCTAAAGCGTTTCGCAGAAAAGACCAAGGAACCTGTTTCTCACTCCAACCACAAAGCGTGCGCAGCACGAGTCTTGGCACAGCAGAACACTTCCTTTGGCATGCCCTTTGCAGCCTCACTCCAAATGGGGCTCTCCGCTTCATCCATCCCCTGACTCCATACTAGCACCAACGGGCTGCTAAAGCGTTTCGCAGAAAACACCAAGGAACCTGTTTCTCACTCCAACCACAAAGCGTGCGCAGCACGAGTCTTGGCACAGCAGAACACTTCCTTTGGCATGCCCTTTGCAGCCTCACTCCAAACGGGGCTCTCCGCTTCATCCATCCCCTGACTCCATACTAGCACCAACGGGCTGCTCAAGCGTTTTGCAGAAAACACCAAGGAACCTGTTTCTCACTCCAACCACAAAGTGTGCGCAGCACGAGTCTTGGCACAGCAGAACACTTCCCTTGGCATGCCCTTTGCAGCCTCACTCCAAAAGGGGCTCTAGGCTTCATCCATCCCCTAACTCCATACTAGCACCAACGGCCTGCTCAAGCGTTTCGCAGAAAACACCAACAAACCTGTTTCTCACTCCAACCACAAAGCATGCGCAGCACGAGTCTTGGCACAGCAGAACACTTCCCTTGGCATGCCCTTTGCAGCCTCACTCCAAACGGGGCTCTCCGCTTCATCCATCCCCTGACTCCATACTAGCACCAACGGGCTGCTAAAGCGTTTCGCAGAAAACACCAAGGAACCTGTTTCTCACTCCAACCACAAAGTGTGCGCAGCACGAGTCTTGGCACAGCAGAACACTTCCTTTGGCATGCCCTTTGCAGCCTCACTCCAAACGGGGCTCTCCGCTTCATCCATCCCCTGACTCCATACTAGCACCAACGGCCTGCTAAAGCGTTTCGCAGAAAACACCAAGGAACCTGTTTCTCACTCCAACCACAAAGCGTGCGCAGCACGAGTCTTGGCACAGCAGAACACTTCCTTTGGCATGCCCTTTGCAGCCTCACTCCAAACGGGGCTCTCCGCTTCATCCATCCCCTGACTCCATACTAGCACCAACGGGCTGCTAAAGCGTTTCGCAGAAAACACCAAGGAACCTGTTTCTCACTCCAACCACAAAGTGTGCGCAGCACGAGTCTTGGCACAGCAGAACACTTCCCTTGGCATGCCCTTTGCAGCCTCACTCCAAAAGGGGCTCTAGGCTTCATCCATCCCCTAACTCCATACTAGCACCAACGGCCTGCTCAAGCGTTTCGCAGAAAACACCAACAAACCTGTTTCTCACTCCAACCACAAAGCATGCGCAGCACGAGTCTTGGCACAGCAGAACACTTCCCTTGGCATGCCCTTTGCAGCCTCATTGCAAACGGGGCTCTCCGCTTCATCCATCCCCTGACTCCATACTAGCACCAATGGGCTGCTAAAGCGTTTCGCAGAAAACAGCAAGGAACCAGTTTCTCACTCCAACCACAAAGTGTGCGCAGCACGAGTCTTGGCACAGCAGAACACTTCCCTTGGCATGCCCTTTGCAGCCTCACTCCAAACGGGGCTCTCCGCTTCATCCATCCCCTGACTCCATACTAGCACCAACGGCCTGCTAAAGCGTTTCGCAGAAAACACCAAGGAACCTGTTTCTCACTCCAACCACAAAGTGTGCGCAGCACGAGTCTTGGCACAGCAGAACACTTCCCTTGGCATGCCCTTTGCAGCCTCACTCCAAACGGGGCTCTCCGCTTCATCCATCCCCTGACTCCATACTAGCACCAACGGGCTGCTCAAGCGTTTCGCAGAAAACACCAACAAACCTGTTTCTCACTCCAAGCACAAAGTGTGCGCAGCATGAGTCTTGGCATAGCAGAACACTTCCCTTGGCATGCCCTTTGCAGCCTCACTCCAAACGGGGCTCTCCGCTTCATCCATCCCCTGACTCCATACTAGCACCAACGGGCTGCTAAAGCGTTTCGCAGAAAACACCAACAAACCTGTTTCTCACTCCAACCACAAAGCATGCGCAGCACGAGTCTTGGCACAGCAGAACACTTCCCTTGGCATGCCCTTTGCAGCCTCACTCCAAACGGGGCTCTCCGCTTCATCCATCCCCTGACTCCATACTAGCACCAACGGGCTGCTAAAGCGTTTCGCAGAAAACACCAAGGAACCAGTTTCTCACTCCAACCACAAAGTGTGCGCAGCACGAGTCTTGGCACAGCAGAACACTTCCCTTGGCATGCCCTTTGCAGCCTCACTCCAAACGGGGCTCTCCGCTTCATCCATCCCCTGACTCCATACTAGCACCAACGGGCTGCTAAAGCGTTTCGCAGAAAACACCAAGGAACCTGTTTCTCACTCCAACCACAAAGTGTGCGCAGCACGAGTCTTGGCACAGCAGAACACTTCCTTTGGCATGCCCTTTGCAGCCTCACTCCAAACGGGGCTCTCCGCTTCATCCATCCCCTGACTCCATACTAGCACCAACGGGCTGCTAAAGCGTTTCGCAGAAAACACCAAGGAACCTGTTTCTCACTCCAACCACAAAGCGTGCGCAGCACGAGTCTTGGCACAGCAGAACACTTCCTTTGGCATGCCCTTTGCAGCCTCACTCCAAACGGGGCTCTCCGCTTCATCCATCCCCTGACTCCATACTAGCACCAACGGGCTGCTAAAGCGTTTCGCAGAAAACACCAAGGAACCAGTTCCTCACTCCAACCACAAAGTGTGCGCAGCACGAGTCTTGGCACAGCAGAACACTTCCCTTGGCATGCCCTTTGCAGCCTCACTCCAAACGGGGCTCTCCGCTTCATCCATCCCCTGACTCCATACTAGCACCAACGGGCTGCTAAAGCGTTTCGCAGAAAACACCAACAAACCTGTTTCTCACTCCAACCACAAAGTGTGCGCAGCACGAGTCTTGGCACAGCAGAACACTTCCTTTGGCATGCCCTTTGCAGCCTCACTCCAAACGGGGCTCTCCGCTTCATCCATCCCCTGACTCCATACTAGCACCAACGGGCTGCTAAAGCGTTTCGCAGAAAACACCAAGGAACGTGTTTCTCACTCCAACCACAAAGCGTGCGCAGCACGAGTCTTGGCACAGCAGAACACTTCCTTTGGCATGCCCTTTGCAGCCTCACTCCAAACGGGGCTCTCCGCTTCATCCATCCCCTGACTCCATACTAGCACCAACGGGCTGCTAAAGCGTTTCGCAGAAAACACCAAGGAACCTGTTTCTCACTCCAACCACAAAGCGTGCGCAGCACGAGTCTTGGCACAGCAGAACACTTCCTTTGGCATGCCCTTTGCAGCCTCACTCCAAACGGGGCTCTCCGCTTCATCCATCCCCTGACTCCATACTAGCACCAACGGGCTGCTAAAGCGTTTTGCAGAAAACACCAAGGAACCTGTTTCTCACTCCAACCACAAAGTGTGCGCAGCACGAGTCTTGGCACAGCAGAACACTTCCCTTGGCATGCCCTTTGCAGCCTCACTCCAAAAGGGGCTCTAGGCTTCATCCATCCCCTAACTCCATACTAGCACCAACGGCCTGCTAAAGCGTTTCGCAGAAAACACCAAGGAACCTGTTTCTCACTCCAACCACAAAGCATGCGCAGCACGAGTCTTGGCACAGCAGAACACTTCCCTTGGCATGCCCTTTGCAGCCTCATTGCAAACGGGGCTCTCCGCTTCATCCATCCCCTGACTCCATAGTAGCACCAATGGGCTGCTAAAGCATTTCGCAGAAAACACCAAGGAACCAGTTTCTCACTCCAACCACAAAGTGTGCGCAGCACGAGTCTTGGCACAGCAGAACACTTCCCTTGGCATGCCCTTTGCAGCCTCACTCCAAACGGGGCTCTCCGCTTCATCCATCCCCTGACTCCATACTAGCACCAACGGCCTGCTAAAGCGTTTCGCAGAAAACACCAAGGAACCTGTTTCTCACTCCAACCACAAAGTGTGCGCAGCACGAGTCTTGGCACAGCAGAACACTTCCCTTGGCATGCCCTTTGCAGCCTCACTCCAAACGGGGCTCTCCGCTTCATCCATCCCCTGACTCCATACTAGCACCAACGGGCTGCTCAAGCGTTTCGCAGAAAACACCAAGGAACCTGTTTCTCACTCCAACCACAAAGTGTGCGCAGCATGAGTCTTGGCATAGCAGAACACTTCCCTTGGCATGCCCTTTGCAGCCTCACTCCAAACGGGGCTCTCCGCTTCATCCATCCCCTGACTCCATACTAGCACCAACGGGCTGCTAAAGCGTTTCGCAGAAAACACCAAGGAACCTGTTTCTCACTCCAACCACAAAGCGTGCGCAGCACGAGTCTTGGCACAGCAGAACACTTCCCTTGGCATGCCCTTTGCAGCCTCACTCCAAAAGGGGCTCTAGGATTCATCCATCCCCTAACTCCATACTAGCACCAACGGCCTGCTAAAGCGTTTCGCAGAAAACACCAAGGAACCTGTTTCTCACTCCAACCACAAAGCGTGTGCAGCACGAGTCTTGGCACAGCAGAACCCTTCCCTTGGCATGCCCTTTGCAGCCTCACTCCAAACGGGGCTCTCCGCTTCATCCATCCCCTAACTCCATACTAGCACCAACGGCCTGCTAAAGCGTTTCGCAGAAAACGCCAAGGAACCTGTTTCTCACTCCAACCACAAAGCGTGCGCAGCATGAGTCTTGGCACAGCAGAACACTTCCCTTGGCATGCCCTTTGCAGCCTCACTCCAAACGGGGCTCTCCGCTTCATCCATCCCCTAACTCCATACTAGCACCAACGGCCTGCTCAAGCGTTTCGCAGAAAACACCAACAAACCTGTTTCTCACTCCAACCACAAAGCATGCGCAGCACGAGTCTTGGCACAGCAGAACACTTCCCTTGGCATGCCCTTTGCAGCCTCACTCCAAACGGGGCTCTCCGCTTCATCCATCCCCTGACTCCATACTAGCACCAACGGGCTGCTAAAGCGTTTCGCAGAAAACACCAAGGAACCTGTTTCTCACTCCAACCACAAAGTGTGCGCAGCACGAGTCTTGGCACAGCAGAACACTTCCTTTGGCATGCCCTTTGCAGCCTCACTCCAAACGGGGCTCTCCGCTTCATCCATCCCCTGACTCCATACTAGCACCAACGGGCTGCTAAAGCGTTTCGCAGTAAACACCAAGGAACCTGTTTCTCACTCCAACCACAAAGCATGCGCAGCACGAGTCTTGGCACAGCAGAACACTTCCCTTGGCATGCCCTTTGCAGCCTCACTCCAAACGGGGCTCTCCGCTTCATCCATCCCCTGACTCCATACTAGCACCAACGGGCTGCTAAAGCGTTTCGCAGAAAACACCAAGGAACATGTTTCTCACTCCAACCACAAAGTGTGCGCAGCACGAGTCTTGGCACAGCAGAACACTTCCTTTGGCATGCCCTTTGCAGCCTCACTCCAAACGGGGCTCTCCGCTTCATCCATCCCCTAACTCCATACTAGCACAAACGGGCTGCTAAAGCGTTTCGCAGAAAACACCAACAAACCTGTTTCTCAGTCCAACCACAAAGCGTGCGCAGCACGAGTCTTGGCACAGCAGAACACTTCCTTTGGCATGCCCTTTGCAGCCTCACTCCAAACGGGGCTCTCCGCTTCATCCATCCCCTGACTCCATACTAGCACCAACGGGCTGCTAAAGCGTTTTGCAGAACACACCAAGGAACCTGTTTCTCACTCCAACCACAAAGCGTGCGCAGCACGAGTCTTGGCACAGCAGAACACTTCCCTTGGCATGCCCTTTGCAGCCTCACTCCAAAAGGGGCTCTAGGATTCATCCATCCCCTAACTCCATACTAGCACCAACGGGCTGCTAAAGCGTTTCGCAGAAAAGACCAAGGAACCTGTTTCTCACTCCAACCACAAAGCGTGTGCAGCACGAGTCTTGGCACAGCAGAACCCTTCCCTTGGCATGCCCTTTGCAGCCTCACTCCAAACGGGGCTCTCCGCTTCATCCATCCCCTAACTCCATACTAGCACCAACGGCCTGCTAAAGCGTTTCGCAGAAAACACCAAGGAACCTGTTTCTCACTCCAACCACAAAGCGTGCGCAGCATGAGTCTTGGCACAGCAGAACACTTCCCTTGGCATGCCCTTTGCAGCCTCACTCCAAACGGGGCTCTCCGCTTCATCCATCCCCTAACTCCATACTAGCACCAACGGCCTGCTCAAGCGTTTCGCAGAAAACACCAACAAACCTGTTTCTCACTCCAACCACAAAGCATGCGCAGCACGAGTCTTGGCACAGCAGAACACTTCCCTTGGCATGCCCTTTGCAGCCTCACTCCAAACGGGGCTCTCCGCTTCATCCATCCCCTAACTCCATACTAGCACCAACGGCCTGCTCAAGCGTTTCGCAGAAAACACCAACGAACCTGTTTCTCACTCCAACCACAAAGCATGCGCAGCACGAGTCTTGGCACAGCAGAACACTTCCCTTGGCATGCCCTTTGCAGCCTCACTCCAAACGGGGCTCTCCGCTTCATCCATCCCCTGACTCCATACTAGCACCAACGGGCTGCTAAAGCGTTTCGCAGAAAACACCAAGGAACCTGTTTCTCACTCCAACCACAAAGTGTGCGCAGCACGAGTCTTGGCACAGCAGAACACTTCCTTTGGCATGCCCTTTGCAGCCTCACTCCAAACGGGGCTCTCCGCTTCATCCATCCCCTGACTCCATACTAGCACCAACGGGCTGCTAAAGCGTTTCGCAGAAAACACCAAGGAACCTGTTTCTCACTCCAACCACAAAGCGTGTGCAGCACGAGTCTTGGCACAGCAGAACACTTCCCTTGGCATGCCCTTTGCAGCCTCACTCCAAACGGGGCTCTCCGCTTCATCCATCCCCTAACTCCATACTAGCACCAACGGCCTGCTAAAGCGTTTCGCAGAAAACACCAAGGAACCTGTTTCTCACTCCAACCACAAAGCGTGCGCAGCATGAGTCTTGGCACAGCAGAACGCTTCCCTTGGCATGCCCTTTGCAGCCTCACTCCAAACGGGGCTCTCCGCTTCATCCATCCCCTAACTCCATACTAGCACCAACGGCCTGCTCAAGCGTTTCGCAGAAAACACCAACAAACCTGTTTCTCACTCCAACCACAAAGTGTGCGCAGCACGAGTCTTGGCACAGCAGAACACTTCCCTTGGCATGCCCTTTGCAGCCTCACTCCAAACGGGGCTCTCCGCTTCATCCATCCCCTGACTCCATACTAGCACCAACGGACTGCTAAAGCGTTTCGCAGAAAACACCAAGGAACCTGTTTCTCACTCCAACCACAAAGCGTGCGCAGCACGAGTCTTGGCACAGCAGAACACTTCCCTTGGCATGCCCTTTGCAGCCTCACTCCAAACGGGGCTCTCCGCTTCATCCATCCCCTGACTCCATACTAGCACCAACGGCCTGCTAAAGCGTTTCGCAGAAAACACCAAGGAACCTGTTTCTCACTCCAACCACAAAGTGTGCGCAGCACGAGTCTTGGCACAGCAGAACACTTCCCTTGGCATGCCCTTTGCAGCCTCACTCCAAACGGGGCTCTCCGCTTCATCCATCCCCTGACTCCATACTAGCACCAACGGGCTGCTCAAGCGTTTCGCAGAAAACACCAAGGAACCTGTTTCTCACTCCAACCACAAAGTGTGCGCAGCACGAGTCTTGGCACAGCAGAACACTTCCCTTGGCATGCCCTTTGCAGCCTCACTCCAAAAGGGGCTCTAGGATTCATCCATCCCTTAACTCCATACTAGCACCAACGGCCTGCTAAAGCGTTTCGCAGAAAAGACCAAGGAACCTGTTTCTCACTCCAACCACAAAGCGTGTGCAGCACGAGTCTTGGCACAGCAGAACACTTCCCTTGGCATGCCCTTTGCAGCCTCACTCCAAACGGGGCTCTCCGCTTCATCCATCCCCTGACTCCATACTAGCACCAACGGGCTGCTAAAGCGTTTCGCAGAAAACACCAAGGAACCTGTTTCTCACTCCAACCACAAAGCGTGCGCAGCACGAGTCTTGGCACAGCAGAACACTTCCCTTGGCATGCCCTTTGCAGCCTCACTCCAAACGGGGCTCTCCGCTTCATCCATCCCCTGACTCCATACTAGCACCAACGGCCTGCTAAAGCGTTTCGCAGAAAACACCAAGGAACCTGTTTCTCACTCCAACCACAAAGTGTGCGCAGCACGAGTCTTGGCACAGCAGAACACTTCCCTTGGCATGCCCTTTGCAGCCTCACTCCAAACGGGGCTCTCCGCTTCATCCATCCCCTGACTCCATACTAGCACCAACGGGCTGCTCAAGCGTTTCGCAGAAAACACCAAGGAACCTGTTTCTCACTCCAACCACAAAGTGTGCGCAGCACGAGTCTTGGCATAGCAGAACACTTCCCTTGGCATGCCCTTTGCAGCCTCACTCCAAACGGGGCTCTCCGCTTCATCCATCCCCTGACTCCATACTAGCACCAACGGGCTGCTCAAGCGTTTCGCAGAAAACACCAAGGAACCTGTTTCTCACTCCAACCACAAAGTGTGCGCAGCACGAGTCTTGGCACAGCAGAACACTTCCCTTGGCATGCCCTTTGCAGCCTCACTCCAAACGGGGCTCTCCGCTTCATCCATCCCCTGACTCCATACTAGCACCAACGGGCTGCTCAAGCGTTTCGCAGAAAACACCAAGGAACCTGTTTCTCACTCCAACCACAAAGTGTGCGCAGCACGAGTCTTGGCATAGCAGAACACTTCCCTTGGCATGCCCTTTGCAGCCTCACTCCAAACGGGGCTCTCCGCTTCATCCATCCCCTGACTCCATACTAGCACCAACGGGCTGCTAAAGCGTTTCGCAGAAAACACCAAGGAACCTGTTTCTCACTCCAACCACAAAGTGTGCGCAGCACGAGTCTTGGCACAGCAGAACACTTCCTTTGGCATGCCCTTTGCAGCCTCACTCCAAACGGGGCTCTCCGCTTCATCCATCCCCTAACTCCATACTAGCACCAACGGCCTGCTCAAGCGTTTCGCAGAAAACACCAACAAACCTGTTTCTCACTCCTACCACAAAGCATGCGCAGCACGAGTCTTGGCACAGCAGAACACTTCCTTTGGCATGCCCTTTGCAGCCTCACTCCAAACGGGGCTCTCCGCTTCATCCATCCCCTGACTCCATACTAGCACCAACGGGCTGCTAAAGCGTTTTGCAGAACACACCAAGGAACCTGTTTCTCACTCCAACCACAAAGCGTGCGCAGTACGAGTCTTGGCACAGCAGAACACTTCCCTTGGCATGCCCTTTGCAGCCTCACTCCAAAAGGGGCTCTAGGATTCATCCATCCCTTAACTCCATACTAGCACCAACGGCCTGCTAAAGCGTTTCGCAGAAAACACCAAGGAACCTGTTTCTCACTCCAACCACAAAGCGTGTGCAGCACGAGTCTTGGCACAGCAGAACACTTCCCTTGGCATGCCCTTTGCAGCCTCACTCCAAACGGGGCTCTCCGCTTCATCCATCCCCTAACTCCATACTAGCACCAACGGCCTGCTAAAGCGTTTCGCAGAAAAGACCAAGGAACCTGTTTCTCACTCCAACCACAAAGTATGCGCAGCACGAGTCTTGGCACAGCAGAACACTTCCCTTGGCATGCCCTTTGCAGCCTCACTCCAAAAGGGGCTCTAGGATTCATCCATCCCCTAACTCCATACTAGCACCAACGGCCTGCTAAAGCGTTTCGCAGAAAACACCAAGGAACCTGTTTCTCACTCCAACCACAAAGCGTGTGCAGCACGAGTCTTGGCACAGCAGAACACTTCCCTTGGCATGCCCTTTGCAGCCTCACTCCAAACGGGGCTCTCCGCTTCATCCATCCCCTAACTCCATACTAGCACCAACGGCCTGCTAAAGCGTTTCGCAGAAAAGACCAAGGAACCTGTTTCTCACTCCAAGCACAAAGCGTGCGCAGCACGAGTCTTGGCACAGCAGAACACTTCCCTTGGCATGCCCTTTGCAGCCTCACTCCAAACGGGGCTCTCCGCTTCATCCATCCCCTGACTCCATACTAGCACCAACGGGCTGCTCAAGCGTTTCGCAGAAAACACCAAGGAACCTGTTTCTCACTCCAACCACAAAGTGTGCGCAGCACGAGTCTTGGCACAGCAGAACACTTCCCTTGGCATGCCCTTTGCAGCCTCACTCCAAAAGGGGCTCTAGGATTCATCCATCCCTTAACTCCATACTAGCACCAACGGCCTGCTAAAGCGTTTCGCAGAAAAGACCAAGGAACCTGTTTCTCACTCCAACCACAAAGCGTGTGCAGCACGAGTCTTGGCACAGCAGAACACTTCCCTTGGCATGCCCTTTGCAGCCTCACTCCAAACGGGGCTCTCCGCTTCATCCATCCCCTGACTCCATACTAGCACCAACGGGCTGCTAAAGCGTTTCGCAGAAAACACCAAGGAACCTGTTTCTCACTCCAACCACAAAGCGTGCGCAGCACGAGTCTTGGCACAGCAGAACACTTCCCTTGGCATGCCCTTTGCAGCCTCACTCCAAACGGGGCTCTCCGCTTCATCCATCCCCTGACTCCATACTAGCACCAACGGCCTGCTAAAGCGTTTCGCAGAAAACACCAAGGAACCTGTTTCTCACTCCAACCACAAAGTGTGCGCAGCACGAGTCTTGGCACAGCAGAACACTTCCCTTGGCATGCCCTTTGCAGCCTCACTCCAAACGGGGCTCTCCGCTTCATCCATCCCCTGACTCCATACTAGCACCAACGGGCTGCTCAAGCGTTTCGCAGAAAACACCAAGGAACCTGTTTCTCACTCCAACCACAAAGTGTGCGCAGCACGAGTCTTGGCACAGCAGAACACTTCCCTTGGCATGCCCTTTGCAGCCTCACTCCAAACGGGGCTCTCCGCTTCATCCATCCCCTGACTCCATACTAGCACCAACGGGCTGCTCAAGCGTTTCGCAGAAAACACCAAGGAACCTGTTTCTCACTCCAACCACAAAGTGTGCGCAGCACGAGTCTTGGCATAGCAGAACACTTCCCTTGGCATGCCCTTTGCAGCCTCACTCCAAACGGGGCTCTCCGCTTCATCCATCCCCTGACTCCATACTAGCACCAACGGGCTGCTAAAGCGTTTCGCAGAAAACACCAAGGAACCTGTTTCTCACTCCAACCACAAAGTGTGCGCAGCACGAGTCTTGGCACAGCAGAACACTTCCCTTGGCATGCCCTTTGCAGCCTCACTCCAAACGGGGCTCTCCGCTTCATCCATCCCCTGACTCCATACTAGCACCAACGGGCTGCTCAAGCGTTTCGCAGAAAACACCAAGGAACCTGTTTCTCACTCCAACCACAAAGTGTGCGCAGCACGAGTCTTGGCATAGCAGAACACTTCCCTTGGCATGCCCTTTGCAGCCTCACTCCAAACGGGGCTCTCCGCTTCATCCATCCCCTGACTCCATACTAGCACCAACGGGCTGCTAAAGCGTTTCGCAGAAAACACCAAGGAACCTGTTTCTCACTCCAACCACAAAGTGTGCGCAGCACGAGTCTTGGCACAGCAGAACACTTCCTTTGGCATGCCCTTTGCAGCCTCACTCCAAACGGGGCTCTCCGCTTCATCCATCCCCTAACTCCATACTAGCACCAACGGCCTGCTCAAGCGTTTCGCAGAAAAGACCAAGGAACCTGTTTCTCACTCCAACCACAAAGCGTGTGCAGCACGAGTCTTGGCACAGCAGAACACTTCCCTTGGCATGCCCTTTCCAGCCTCACTCCAAACGGGGCTCTCCGCTTCATCCATCCCCTGACTCCATACTAGCACCAACGGGCTGCTCAAGCGTTTCGCAGAAAACACCAAGGAACCTGTTTCTCACTCCAACCACAAAGTGTGCGCAGCACGAGTCTTGGCATAGCAGAACACTTCCCTTGGCATGCCCTTTGCAGCCTCACTCCAAACGGGGCTCTCCGCTTCATCCATCCCCTGACTCCATACTAGCACCAACGGGCTGCTAAAGCGTTTCGCAGAAAACACCAAGGAACCTGTTTCTCACTCCAACCACAAAGTGTGCGCAGCACGAGTCTTGGCACAGCAGAACACTTCCTTTGGCATGCCCTTTGCAGCCTCACTCCAAACGGGGCTCTCCGCTTCATCCATCCCCTAACTCCATACTAGCACCAACGGCCTGCTCAAGCGTTTCGCAGAAAACACCAACAAACCTGTTTCTCACTCCAACCACAAAGCGTGCGCAGCACGAGTCTTGGCACAGCAGAACACTTCCCTTGGCATGCCCTTTGCAGCCTCATTCCAAACGGGGCTCTCCGCTTCATCCATCCCCTGACTCCATACTAGCACCAACGGGCTGCTAAAGCGTTTCGCAGAAAACACCAAGGAACATGTTTCTCACTCCAACCACAAAGTGTGCGCAGCACGAGTCTTGGCACAGCAGAACACTTCCTTTGGCAGGCCCTTTGCAGCCTCACTCCAAACGGGGCTCTCCGCTTCATCCATCCCCTGACTCCATACTAGCACAAACGGGCTGCTAAAGCGTTTCGCAGAAAACACCAAGGAACCTGTTTCTCACTCCAACCACAAAGCGTGCGCAGCACGAGTCTTGGCACAGCAGAACACTTCCTTTGGCATGCCCTTTGCAGCCTCACTCCAAACGGGGCTCTCCGCTTCATCCATCCCCTGACTCCATACTAGCACCAACGGGCTGCTAAAGCGTTTTGCAGAACAGACCAAGGAACCTGTTTCTCACTCCAACCACAAAGCGTGCGCAGCACGAGTCTTGGCACAGCAGAACACTTCCCTTGGCATGCCCTTTGCAGCCTCACTACAAAAGGGGCTCTAGGATTCATCCATCCCCTAACTCCATACTAGCACCAACGGCCTGCTAAAGCGTTTCGCAGAAAACACCAAGGAACCTGTTTCTCACTCCAACCACAAAGTGTGCGCAGCACGAGTCTTGGCACAGCAGAACACTTCCCTTGGCATGCCCTTTGCAGCCTAACTCCAAAAGGGGCTCTAGGATTCATCCATCCCCTAACTCCATACTAGCACCAACGGCCTGCTAAAGCGTTTCGCAGAAAACACCAAGGAACCTGTTTCTCACTCCAACCACAAAGCGTGTGCAGCACGAGTCTTGGCACAGCAGAACACTTCCCTTGGCATGCCCTTTGCAGCCTCACTCCAAACGGGGCTCTCCGCTTCATCCATCCCCTAACTCCATACTAGCACCAACGGCCTGCTAAAGCGTTTCGCAGAAAACACCAAGGAACCTGTTTCTCACTCCAACCACAAAGCGTGCGCAGCACGAGTCTTGGCACAGCAGAACACTTCCCTTGGCATGCCCTTTGCAGCCTCACTCCAAACGGGGCTCTCCGCTTCATCCATCCCCTGACTCCATACTAGCACCAACGGCTGCTAAAGCGTTTCGCAGAAAACACCAAGGAACCTGTTTCTCACTCCAACCACAAAGTGTGCGCAGCACGAGTCTTGGCACAGCAGAACACTTCCCTTGGCATGCCCTTTGCAGCCTCACTCCAAACGGGGCTCTCCGCTTCATCCATCCCCTGACTCCATACTAGCACCAACGGCCTGCTAAAGCGTTTCGCAGAAAACACCAAGGAACCTGTTTCTCACTCCAACCACAAAGTGTGCGCAGCACGAGTCTTGGCACAGCAGAACACTTCCTTTGGCATGCCCTTTGCAGCCTCACTCCAAACGGGGCTCTCCGCTTCATCCATCCCCTAACTCCATACTAGCACCAACGGCCTGCTCAAGCGTTTCGCAGAAAACACCAACAAACCTGTTTCTCACTCCAACCACAAAGCATGCGCAGCACGAGTCTTGGCACAGCAGAACACTTCCCTTGGCATGCCCTTTGCAGCCTCACTCCAAACGGGGCTCTCCGCTTCATCCATCCCCTGACTCCATACTAGCACCAACGGGCTGCTAAAGCGTTTCGCAGAAAACACCAAGGAACCTGTTTCTCACTCCAACCACAAAGTGTGCGCAGCACGAGTCTTGGCACAGCAGAACACTTCCTTTGGCATGCCCTTTGCAGCCTCACTCCAAACGGGGCTCTCCGCTTCATCCATCCCCTGACTCCATACTAGCACCAACGGCCTGCTAAAGCGTTTCGCAGAAAACACCAAGGAACCTGTTTCTCACTCCAACCACAAAGCATGCGCAGCACGAGTCTTGGCACAGCAGAACACTTCCTTTGGCATGCCCTTTGCAGCCTCACTCCAAACGGGGCTCTCCGCTTCATCCATCCCCTGACTCCATACTAGCACCAACGGGCTGCTAAAGCGTTTTGCAGAACAGACCAAGGAACCTGTTTCTCACTCCAACCACAAAGCGTGCGCAGCACGAGTCTTGGCACAGCAGAACACTTCCCTTGGCATGCCCTTTGCAGCCTCACTACAAAAGGGGCTCTAGGATTCATCCATCCCCTAACTCCATACTAGCACCAACGGCCTGCTAAAGCGTTTCGCAGAAAAGACCAAGGAACCTGTTTCTCACTCCAACCACAAAGCGTGTGTAGCACGAGTCTTGGCACAGCAGAACCCTTCCCTTGGCATGCCCTTTGCAGCCTCACTCCAAACGGGGCTCTCCGCTTCATCCATCCCCTAACTCCATACTAGCACCAACGGCCTGCTAAAGCGTTTCGCAGAAAACACCAAGGAACCTGTTTCTCACTCCAACCACAAAGCGTGCGCAGCATGAGTCTTGGCACAGCAGAACACTTCCCTTGGCATGCCCTTTGCAGCCTCACTCCAAACGGGGCTCTCCGCTTCATCCATCCCCTAACTCCATACTAGCACCAACGGCCTGCTCAAGCGTTTCGCAGAAAACACCAACAAACCTGTTTCTCACTCCAACCACAAAGCATGCGCAGCACGAGTCTTGGCACAGCAGAACACTTCCCTTGGCATGCCCTTTGCAGCCTCACTCCAAACGGGGCTCTCCGCTTCATCCATCCCCTGACTCCATACTAGCACCAACGGGCTGCTAAAGCGTTTCGCAGAAAACACCAAGGAACCAGTTTCTCACTCCAACCACAAAGTGTGCGCAGCATGAGTCTTGGCACAGCAGAACACTTCCCTTGGCATGCCCTTTGCAGCCTCACTCCAAACGGGGCTCTCCACTTCATCCATCCCCTGACTCCATACTAGCACCAACGGCCTGCTAAAGCGTTTCGCAGAAAACACCAAGGAACCTGTTTCTCACTCCAACCACAAAGTGTGCGCAGCACGAGTCTTGGCACAGCAGAACACTTCCTTTGGCATGCCCTTTGCAGCCTCACTCCAAACGGGGCTCTCCGCTTCATCCATCCCCTGACTCCATACTAGCACCAACGGGCTGCTAAAGCGTTTCGCAGAAAACACCAAGGAACCAGTTTCTCACTCCAACCACAAAGTGTGCGCAGCACGAGTCTTGGCATAGCAGAACACTTCCCTTGGCATGCCCTTTGCAGCCTCACTCCAAACGGGGCTCTCCGCTTCATCCATCCCCTGACTCCATACTAGCACCAACGGCCTGCTAAAGCGTTTCGCAGAAAACACCAAGGAACCTGTTTCTCACTCCAACCACAAAGTGTGCGCAGCACGAGTCTTGGCACAGCAGAACACTTCCCTTGGCATGCCCTTTGCAGCCTCACTCCAAACGGGGCTCTCCGCTTCATCCATCCCCTGACTCCATACTAGCACCAACGGCCTGCTAAAGCGTTTCGCAGAAAACACCAAGGAACCTGTTTCTCACTCCAACCACAAAGTGTGCGCAGCACGAGTCTTGGCACAGCAGAACACTTCCCTTGGCATGCCCTTTGCAGCCTCACTCCAAACGGGGCTCTCCGCTTCATCCATCCCCTGACTCCATACTAGCACCAACGGCCTGCTAAAGCGTTTTGCAGAACACACCAAGGAACCTGTTTCTCACTCCAACCACAAAGCGTGCGCAGCACGAGTCTTGGCACAGCAGAACACTTCCCTTGGCATGCCCTTTGCAGCCTCACTCCAAACGGGGCTCTCCGCTTCATCCATCCCCTAACTCCATACTAGCACCAACGGCCTGCTAAAGCGTTTCGCAGAAAAGACCAAGGAACCTGTTTCTCACTCCAACCACAAAGCGTGCGCAGCACGAGTCTTGGCACAGCAGAACACTTCCCTTGGCATGCCCTTTGCAGCCTCACTCCAAACGGGGCTCTCCGCTTCATCCATCCCCTAACTCCATACTAGCACCAACGGCCTGCTCAAGCGTTTCGCAGAAAACACCAACGAACCTGTTTCTCACTCCAACCACAAAGCGTGCGCAGCACGAGTCTTGGCACAGCAGAACACTTCCCTTGGCATGCCCTTTGCAGCCTCACTCCAAACGGGGCTCTCCGCTTCATCCAGCCCCTGACTCCATACTAGCACCAACGGCCTGTTAAGCGTTTCGCAGAAAACACCAAGGAACCTGTTTCTCACTCCAACCACAAAGTGTGCGCAGCACGAGTCTTGGCACAGCAGAACACTTCCCTTGGCATGCCCTTTGCAGCCTCACTCCAAACGGGGCTCTCCGCTTCATCCATCCCCTGACTCCATACTAGCACCAACGGCCTGCTAAAGCGTTTCGCAGAAAACACCAACAAACCTGTTTCTCACTCCAACCACAAAGCGTGCGCAGAACGAGTCTTGGCACAGCAGAACACTTCCTTTGGCATGCCCTTTGCAGCCTCACTCCAAACGGGGCTCTCCGCTTCATCCATCCCCTAACTCCATACTAGCACCAACGGCCTGCTAAAGCGTTTCGCAGAAAAGACCAAGGAACCTGTTTCTCACTCCAACCACAAAGCGTGCGCAGCACGAGTCTTGGCACAGCAGAACACTTCCCTTGGCATGCCCTTTGCAGCCTCACTCCAAACGGGGCTCTCCGCTTCATCCAGCCCCTGACTCCATACTAGCACCAACGGGCTGCTAAAGCGTTTCGCAGAAAACACCAAGGAACCTGTTTCTCACTCCAACCACAAAGTGTGCGCAGCACGAGTCTTGGCACAGCAGAACACTTCCCTTGGCATGCCCTTTGCAGCCTCACTCCAAACGGGGCTCTCCGCTTCATCCATCCCCTGACTCCATACTAGCACCAACGGGCTGCTAACGCGTTTCGCAGAAAACACCAAGGAACCTGTTTCTCACTCCAACCACAAAGCGTGCGCAGCACGAGTCTTGGCACAGCAGAACACTTCCTTTGGCATGCCCTTTGCAGCCTCACTCCAAACGGGGCTCTCCGCTTCATCCATCCCCTAACTCCATACTAGCACCAACGGCCTGCTAAAGCGTTTCGCAGAAAAGACCAAGGAACCTGTTTCTCACTCCAACCACAAAGCGTGCGCAGCACGAGTCTTGGCACAGCAGAACACTTCCCTTGGCATGCCCTTTGCAGCCTCACTCCAAACGGGGCTCTCCGCTTCATCCATCCCCTGACTCCATACTAGCACCAACGGGCTGCTAAAGCGTTTTGCAGAAAACACCAAGGAACCTGTTTCTCACTCCAACCACAAAGCGTGTGTAGCACGAGTCTTGGCACAGCAGAACACTTCCTTTGGCATGCCCTTTGCAGCCTCACTCCAAACGGGGCTCTCCGCTTCATCCATCCCCTAACTCCATACTAGCACCAACGGCCTGCTAAAGAGTTTCGCAGAAAACACCAAGGAACCTGTTTCTCACTCCAACCACAAAGCGTGCGCAGCACGAGTCTTGGCACAGCAGAACACTTCCTTTGGCATGCCCTTTGCAGCCTCACTCCAAACGGGGCTCTCCGCTTCATCCATCCCCTGACTCCATACTAGCACCAACGGGCTGCTAAAGCGTTTCGCAGAAAACACCAAGGAACCTGTTTCTCACTCCAACCACAAAGCGTGCGCAGCACGAGTCTTGGCACAGCAGAACACTTCCTTTGGCATGCCCTTTGCAGCCTCACTCCAAACGGGGCTCTCCACTTCATCCATCCCCTGACTCCATACTAGCACCAACGCCCTGCTAAAGCGTTTCGCAGAAAAGACCAAGGAACGTGTTTCTCACTCCAACCACAAAGCGTGTGCAGCACGAGTCTTGGCACAGCAGAACACTTCCCTTGGCATGCCCTTTGCAGCCTCACTCCAAACGGGGCTCTCCGCTTCATCCATCCCCTAACTCCATACTAGCACCAACGGCCTGCTCAAGCGTTTCGCAGAAAACACCAAGGAACCTGTTTCTCACTCCAACCACAAAGTGTGCGCAGCACGAGTCTTGGCACAGCAGAACACTTCCCTTGGCATGCCCTTTGCAGCCTCACTCCAAACGGGGCTCTCCGCTTCATCCATCCCCTAACTCCATACTAGCACCAACGGGCTGCTAAAGCGTTTCGCAGAAAACACCAAGGAACCTGTTTCTCACTCCAACCACAAAGCGTGCGTAGCACGAGTCTTGGCACAGCAGAACACTTCCCTTGGCATGCCCTTTGCAGCCTCACTCCAAACGGGGCTCTCCGCTTCATCCATCCCCTGACTCCATACTAGCACCAACGGGCTGCTAAAGCGTTTCGCAGAAAACACCAAGGAACCTGTTTCTCACTCCAAGCACAAAGCGTGCGCAGCACGAGTCTTGGCACAGCAGAACACTTCCTTTGGCATGCCCTTTGCAGCCTCACTCCAAACGGGGCTCTCCGCTTCATCCATCCCCTGACTCCATACTAGCACCAACGGGCTGCTAAAGCGTTTCGCAGAAAACACCAAGGAACCTGTTTCTCACTCCAACCACAAAGCGTGCGCAGCACGAGTCTTGGCACAGCAGAACACTTCCTTTGGCATGCCCTTTGCAGCCTCACTCCAAACGGGGCTCTCCGCTTCATCCATCCCCTGACTCCATACTAGCACCAACGGGCTGCTAAAGCGTTTCGCAGAAAACACCAAGGAACCTGTTTCTCACTCCAACCACAAAGCGTGCGCAGCACGAGTCTTGGCACAGCAGAACACTTCCTTTGGCATGCCCTTTGCAGCCTCACTCCAAACGGGGCTCTCCGCTTCATCCATCCCCTGACTCCATACTAGCACCAACGGGCTGCTAAAGCGTTTCGCAGAAAACACCAAGGAACCTGTTTCTCACTCCAACCACAAAGCGTGCACAGCACGAGTCTTGGCACAGCAGAACACTTCCTTTGGCATGCCCTTTGCAGCCTCACTCCAAACGGGGCTCTCCGCTTCATCCATCCCCTGACTCCATACTAGCACCAACGGGCTGCTAAAGCGTTTCGCAGAAAACACCAAGGAACCTGTTTCTCACTCCAACCACAAAGTGTGCGCAGCACGAGTCTTGGCACAGCAGAACACTTCCCTTGGCATGCCCTTTGCAGCCTCACTCCAAACGGGGCTCTCCGCTTCATCCATCCCCTGACTCCATACTAGCACCAACGGGCTGCTAAAGCGTTTCGCAGAAAACACCAAGGAACATGTTTCTCACTCCAACCACAAAGTGTGCGCAGCACGAGTCTTGGCACAGCAGAACACTTCCTTTGGCATGCCCTTTGCAGCCTCACTCCAAACGGGGCTCTCCGCTTCATCCATCCCCTGACTCCATACTAACACAAACGGGCTGCTAAAGCGTTTCGCAGAAAACACCAAGGAACCTGTTTCTCACTCCAACCACAAAGCGTGCGCAGCACGAGTCTTGGCACAGCAGAACACTTCCTTTGGCATGCCCTTTGCAGCCTCACTCCAAACGGGGCTCTCCGCTTCATCCATCCCCTGACTCCATACTAGCACCAACGGGCTGCTAAAGCATTTTGCAGAACAGACCAAGGAACCTGTTTCTCACTCCAACCACAAAGCGTGCGCAGCACGAGTCTTGGCACAGCAGAACACTTCCCTTGGCATGCCCTTTGCAGCCTCACTACAAAAGGGGCTCTAGGATTCATCCATCCCCTAACTCCATACTAGCACCAACGGCCTGCTAAAGCGTTTCGCAGAAAAGACCAAGGAACCTGTTTCTCACTCCAACCACAAAGCGTGTGTAGCACGAGTCTTGGCACAGCAGAACCCTTCCCTTGGCATGCCCTTTGCAGCCTCACTCCAAACGGGGCTCTCCGCTTCATCCATCCCCTAACTCCATACTAGCACCAACGGCCTGCTAAAGCGTTTCGCAGAAAACACCAAGGAACCTGTTTCTCACTCCAACCACAAAGCGTGCGCAGCATGAGTCTTGGCACAGCAGAACACTTCCCTTGGCATGCCCTTTGCAGCCTCACTCCAAACGGGGCTCTCCGCTTCATCCATCCCCTAACTCCATACTAGCACCAACGGCCTGCTCAAGCGTTTCGCAGAAAACACCAACAAACCTGTTTCTCACTCCAAAGCATGCGCAGCACGAGTCTTGGCACAGCAGAACACTTCCTTTGGCATGCCCTTTGCAGCCTCACTCCAAACGGGGCTCTCCGCTTCATCCATCCCCTGACTCCATACTAGCACCAACGGCCTGCTAAAGCATTTCGCAGAAAACACCAAGGAACCTGTTTCTCACTCCAACCACAAAGCGTGCGCAGCACGAGTCTTGGCACAGCAGAACACTTCCTTTGGCATGCCCTTTGCAGCCTCACTCCAAACGGGGCTCTCCGCTTCATCCATCCCCTGACTCCATACTAGCACCAACGGGCTGCTAAAGCGTTTTGCAGAACACACCAAGGAACCTGTTTCTCACTCCAACCACAAAGCGTGCGCAGTACGAGTCTTGGCACAGCAGAACACTTCCCTTGGCATGCCCTTTGCAGCCTCACTCCAAAAGGGGCTCTAGGATTCATCCATCCCTTAACTCCATACTAGCACCAATGGGCTGCTAAAGCGTTTCGCAGAAAAGACCAAGGAACCTGTTTCTCACTCCAACCACAAAGCGTGTGCAGCACGAGTCTTGGCACAGCAGAACACTTCCCTTGGCATGCCCTTTGCAGCCTCACTCCAAACGGGGCTCTCCGCTTCATCCATCCCCTAACTCCATACTAGCACCAACGGCCTGCTCAAGCGTTTCGCAGAAAACACCAAGGAACCTGTTTCTCACTCCAACCACAAAGCGTGCGCAGCACGAGTCTTGGCACAGCAGAACACTTCCCTTGGCATGCCCTTTGCAGCCTCACTCCAAACGGGGCTCTCCGCTTCATCCATCCCCTAACTCCATACTAGCACCAACGGGCTGCTAAAGCGTTTCGCAGAAAAGACCAAGGAACCTGTTTCTCACTCCAACCACAAAGTGTGCGCAGCACGAGTCTTGGCACAGCAGAACACTTCCCTTGGCATGCCCTTTGCAGCCTCACTCCAAAAGGGACTCTCCGCTTCATCCATCCCCTAACTCCATACTAGCACCAACGGGCTGCTAAAGCGTTTCGCAGAAAACACCAAGGAACCTGTTTCTCACTCCAACCACAAAGCGTGCGCAGCACGAGTCTTGGCACAGCAGAACACTTCCCTTGGCATGCCCTTTGCAGCCTCACTCCAAACGGGGCTCTCCGCTTCATCCATCCCCTGACTCCATACTAGCACCAACGGGCTGCTAAAGCGTTTCGCAGAAAACACCAAGGAACCAGTTTCTCACTCCAACCACAAAGTGTGCGCAGCATGAGTCTTGGCACAGCAGAACACTTCCCTTGTCATGCCCTTTGCAGCCTCACTCCAAACGGGGCTCTCCACTTCATCCATCCCCTGACTCCATACTAGCACCAACGGCCTGCTAAAGCGTTTCGCAGAAAACACCAAGGAACCTGTTTCTCACTCCAACCACAAAGTGTGCGCAGCACGAGTCTTGGCACAGCAGAACACTTCCTTTGGCATGCCCTTTGCAGCCTCACTCCAAACGGGGCTCTCCGCTTCATCCATCCCCTGACTCCATACTAGCACCAACGGGCTGCTAAAGCGTTTCGCAGAAAACACCAAGGAACCAGTTTCTCACTCCAACCACAAAGTGTGCGCAGCACGAGTCTTGGCACAGCAGAACACTTCCCTTGGCATGCCCTTTGCAGCCTCACTCCAAACGGGGCTCTCCGCTTCATCCATCCCCTGACTCCATACTAGCACCAACGGCCTGCTAAAGCGTTTCGCAGAAAACACCAAGGAACCAGTTTCTCACTCCAACCACAAAGTGTGCGCAGCACGAGTCTTGGCACAGCAGAACACTTCCCTTGGCATGCCCTTTGCAGCCTCACTCCAAACGGGGCTGTCCGCTTCATCCATCCCCTGACTCCATACTAGCACCAACGGCCTGCTCAAGCGTTTCGCAGAAAACACCAACAAACCTGTTTCTCACTCCAACCACAAAGTGTGCGCAGCACGAGTCTTGGCACAGCAGAACACTTCCCTTGGCATGCCCTTTGCAGCCTCACTCCAAACGGGGCTCTCCGCTTCATCCATCCCCTAACTCCATACTAGCACCAACGGGCTGCTAAAGCGTTTCGCAGAAAACACCAAGGAACCTGTTTTTCACTCCAACCACAAAGCGTGCGTAGCACGAGTCTTGGCACAGCAGAACACTTCCCTTGGCATGCCCTTTGCAGCCTCACTCCAAACGGGGCTCTCCGCTTCATCCATCCCCTGACTCCATACTAGCACCAACGGGCTGCTAAAGCGTTTCGCAGAAAACACCAAGGAACCTGTTTCTCACTCCAAGCACAAAGCGTGCGCAGCACGAGTCTTGGCACAGCAGAACACTTCCTTTGGCATGCCCTTTGCAGCCTCACTCCAAACGGGGCTCTCCGCTTCATCCATCCCCTGACTCCATACTAGCACCAACGGGCTGCTAAAGCGTTTCGCAGAAAACACCAAGGAACCTGTTTCTCACTCCAACCACAAAGCGTGCGCAGCACGAGTCTTGGCACAGCAGAACACTTCCTTTGGCATGCCCTTTGCAGCCTCACTCCAAACGGGGCTCTCCGCTTCATCCATCCCCTGACTCCATACTAGCAGCAACGGGCTGCTAAAGCGTTTCGCAGAAAACACCAAGGAACCTGTTTCTCACTCCAACCACAAAGCGTGCGCAGCACGAGTCTTGGCACAGCAGAACACTTCCTTTGGCATGCCCTTTGCAGCCTCACTCCAAACGGGGCTCTCCGCTTCATCCATCCCCTGACTCCATACTAGCACCAACGGGCTGCTAAAGCGTTTCGCAGAAAACACCAAGGAACCTGTTTCTCACTCCAACCACAAAGCGTGCACAGCACGAGTCTTGGCACAGCAGAACACTTCCTTTGGCATGCCCTTTGTAGCCTCACTCCAAACGGGGCTCTCCGCTTCATCCATCCCCTGACTCCATACTAGCACCAACGGCCTGCTAAAGCGTTTCGCAGAAAACACCAAGGAACCTGTTTCTCACTCCAACCACAAAGTGTGCGCAGCACGAGTCTTGGCACAGCAGAACACTTCCCTTGGCATGCCCTTTGCAGCCTCACTCCAAACGGGGCTCTCCGCTTCATCCATCCCCTGACTCCATACTAGCACCAACGGCCTGCTAAAGCGTTTCGCAGAAAACACCAAGGAACCTGTTTCTCACTCCAACCACAAAGTGTGCGCAGCACGAGTCTTGGCACAGCAGAACACTTCCCTTGGCATGCCCTTTGCAGCCTCATTCCAAACGGGGCTCTCCGCTTCATCCATCCCCTGACTCCATACTAGCACCAACGGGCTGCTAAAGCGTTTCGCAGAAAACACCAAGGAACATGTTTCTCACTCCAACCACAAAGTGTGCGCAGCACGAGTCTTGGCACAGCAGAACACTTCCTTTGGCATGCCCTTTGCAGCCTCACTCCAAACGGGGCTCTCCGCTTCATCCATCCCCTGACTCCATACTAGCACCAACGGGCTGCTAAAGCGTTTTGCAGAACAGACCAAGGAACCTGTTTCTCACTCCAACCACAAAGCGTGCGCAGCACGAGTCTTGGCACAGCAGAACACTTCCCTTGGCATGCCCTTTGCAGCCTCACTACAAAAGGGGCTCTAGGATTCATCCATCCCCTGACTCCATACTAGCACCAACGGCCTGCTAAAGCGTTTCGCAGAAAACACCAAGGAACCTGTTTCTCACTCCAACCACAAAGTGTGCGCAGCACGAGTCTTGGCACAGCAGAACACTTCCCTTGGCATGCCCTTTGCAGCCTCATTCCAAACGGGGCTCTCCGCTTCATCCATCCCCTGACTCCATACTAGCACCAACGGGCTGCTAAAGCGTTTCGCAGAAAACACCAAGGAACATGTTTCTCACTCCAACCACAAAGTGTGCGCAGCACGAGTCTTGGCACAGCAGAACACTTCCTTTGGCATGCCCTTTGCAGCCTCACTCCAAACGGGGCTCTCCGCTTCATCCATCCCCTGACTCCATACTAGCACCAACGGGCTGCTAAAGCGTTTTGCAGAACAGACCAAGGAACCTGTTTCTCACTCCAACCACAAAGCGTGCGCAGCACGAGTCTTGGCACAGCAGAACACTTCCCTTGGCATGCCCTTTGCAGCCTCACTACAAAAGGGGCTCTAGGATTCATCCATCCCCTAACTCCATACTAGCACCAACGGCCTGCTAAAGCGTTTCGCAGAAAAGACCAAGGAACCTGTTTCTCACTCCAACCACAAAGCGTGTGTAGCACGAGTCTTGGCACAGCAGAACCCTTCCCTTGGCATGCCCTTTGCAGCCTCACTCCAAACGGGGCTCTCCGCTTCATCCATCCCCTAACTCCATACTAGCACCAACGGCCTGCTAAAGCGTTTCGCAGAAAACACCAAGGAACCTGTTTCTCACTCCAACCACAAAGCGTGCGCAGCATGAGTCTTGGCACAGCAGAACACTTCCCTTGGCATGCCCTTTGCAGCCTCACTCCAAACGGGGCTCTCCGCTTCATCCATCCCCTAACTCCATACTAGCACCAACGGCCTGCTCAAGCGTTTCGCAGAAAACACCAACAAACCTGTTTCTCACTCCAACCACAAAGCATGCGCAGCACGAGTCTTGGCACAGCAGAACACTTCCCTTGGCATGCCCTTTGCAGCCTCACTCCAAACGGGGCTCTCCGCTTCATCCATCCCCTGACTCCATACTAGCACCAACGGGCTGCTAAAGCGTTTCGCAGAAAACACCAAGGAACATGTTTCTCACTCCAACCACAAAGTGTGCGCAGCACGAGTCTTGGCACAGCAGAACACTTCCTTTGGCATGCCCTTTGCAGCCTCACTCCAAACGGGGCTCTCCGCTTCATCCATCCCCTGACTCCATACTAGCACCAACGGGCTGCTAAAGCGTTTTGCAGAACAGACCAAGGAACCTGTTTCTCACTCCAACCACAAAGCGTGCGCAGCACGAGTCTTGGCACAGCAGAACACTTCCCTTGGCATGCCCTTTGCAGCCTCACTACAAAAGGGGCTCTAGGATTCATCCATCCCCTGACTCCATACTAGCACCAACGGCCTGCTAAAGCGTTTCGCAGAAAACACCAAGGAACCTGTTTCTCACTCCAACCACAAAGTGTGCGCAGCACGAGTCTTGGCACAGCAGAACACTTCCCTTGGCATGCCCTTTGCAGCCTCATTCCAAACGGGGCTCTCCGCTTCATCCATCCCCTGACTCCATACAGCACCAACGGCTGCTAAGCGTTTCGCAGAAAACACCAAGGAACATGTTTCTCACTCCAACCACAAAGTGTGCGCAGCACGAGTCTTGGCACAGCAGAACACTTCCTTTGGCATGCCCTTTGCAGCCTCACTCCAAACGGGGCTCTCCGCTTCATCCATCCCCTGACTCCATACTAGCACCAACGGGCTGCTAAAGCGTTTTGCAGAACAGACCAAGGAACCTGTTTCTCACTCCAACCACAAAGCGTGCGCAGCACGAGTCTTGGCACAGCAGAACACTTCCCTTGGCATGCCCTTTGCAGCCTCACTACAAAGGGGCTCTAGGATTCATCCATCCCCTAACTCCATACTAGCACCAACGGCCTGCTAAAGCGTTTCGCAGAAAAGACCAAGGAACCTGTTTCTCACTCCAACCACAAAGCGTGTGTAGCACGAGTCTTGGCACAGCAGAAACCCTTCCCTTGCATGCCCTTTGCAGCCTCACTCCAAACGGGGCTCTCCGCTTCATCCATCCCCTAACTCCATACTAGCACCAACGGCCTGCTAAAGCGTTTCGCAGAAAACACCAAGGAACCTGTTTCTCACTCCAACCACAAAGCGTGCGCAGCATGAGTCTTGGCACAGCAGAACACTTCCCTTGGCATGCCCTTTGCAGCCTCACTCCAAACGGGGCTCTCCGCTTCATCCATCCCCTAACTCCATACTAGCACCAACGGCCTGCTCAAGCGTTTCGCAGAAAACACCAACAAACCTGTTTCTCACTCCAACCACAAAGCATGCGCAGCACGAGTCTTGGCACAGCAGAACACTTCCCTTGGCATGCCCTTTGCAGCCTCACTCCAAACGGGGCTCTCCGCTTCATCCATCCCCTGACTCCATACTAGCACCAACGGGCTGCTAAAGCGTTTCGCAGAAAACACCAAGGAACCTGTTTCTCACTCCAACCACAAAGTGTGCACAGCACGAGTCTTGGCACAGCAGAACACTTCCTTTGGCATGCCCTTTGCAGCCTCACTCCAAACGGGGCTCTCCACTTCATCCATCCCCTGACTCCATACTAGCACCAACGGCCTGCTAAAGCATTTCGCAGAAAACACCAAGGAACCTGTTTCTCACTCCAACCACAAAGCGTGCGCAGCACGAGTCTTGGCACAGCAGAACACTTCCTTTGGCATGCCCTTTGCAGCCTCACTCCAAACGGGGCTCTCCGCTTCATCCATCCCCTGACTCCATACTAGCACCAACGGGCTGCTAAAGCGTTTTGCAGAACACACCAAGGAACCTGTTTCTCACTCCAACCACAAAGCGTGCGCAGTACGAGTCTTGGCACAGCAGAACACTTCCCTTGGCATGCCCTTTGCAGCCTCACTCCAAAAGGGGCTCTAGGATTCATCCATCCCTTAACTCCATACTAGCACCAACGGGCTGCTAAAGCGTTTCGCAGAAAAGACCAAGGAACCTGTTTCTCACTCCAACCACAAAGCGTGTGCAGCACGAGTCTTGGCACAGCAGAACACTTCCCTTGGCATGCCCTTTGCAGCCTCACTCCAAACGGGGCTCTCCGCTTCATCCATCCCCTAACTCCATACTAGCACCAACGGCCTGCTCAAGCGTTTCGCAGAAAACACCAAGGAACCTGTTTCTCACTCCAACCACAAAGCGTGCGCAGCACGAGTCTTGGCACAGCAGAACACTTCCCTTGGCATGCCCTTTGCAGCCTCACTCCAAACGGGGCTCTCCGCTTCATCCATCCCCTAACTCCATACTAGCACCAACGGGCTGCTAAAGCGTTTCGCAGAAAAGACCAAGGAACCTGTTTCTCACTCCAACCACAAAGTGTGCGCAGCACGAGTCTTGGCACAGCAGAACACTTCCCTTGGCATGCCCTTTGCAGCCTCACTCCAAAAGGGACTCTCCGCTTCATCCATCCCCTGACTCCATACTAGCACCAACGGGCTGCTAAAGCGTTTCGCAGAAAACACCAAGGAACCTGTTTCTCACTCCAACCACAAAGCGTGTGCAGCACGAGTCTTGGCACAGCAGAACACTTCCCTTGGCATGCCCTTTGCAGCCTCACTCCAAACGGGGCTCTCCGCTTCATCCATCCCCTAACTCCATACTAGCACCAACGGCCTGCTCAAGCGTTTCGCAGAAAACACCAAGGAACCTGTTTCTCACTCCAACCACAAAGCGTGCGCAGCACGAGTCTTGGCACAGCAGAACACTTCCCTTGGCATGCCCTTTGCAGCCTCACTCCAAACGGGGCTCTCCGCTTCATCCATCCCCTGACTCCATACTAGCACCAACGGGCTGCTAAAGCGTTTCGCAGAAAACACCAAGGAACCAGTTTCTCACTCCAACCACAAAGTGTGCGCAGCACGAGTCTTGGCACAGCAGAACACTTCCCTTGGCATGCCCTTTGCAGCCTCACTCCAAACGGGGCTCTCCGCTTCATCCATCCCCTGACTCCATACTAGCACCAACGGCCTGCTAAAGCGTTTCGCAGAAAACACCAAGGAACCAGTTTCTCACTCCAACCACAAAGTGTGCGCAGCACGAGTCTTGGCACAGCAGAACACTTCCCTTGGCATGCCCTTTGCAGCCTCACTCCAAACGGGGCTGTCCGCTTCATCCATCCCCTGACTCCATACTAGCACCAACGGCCTGCTCAAGCGTTTCGCAGAAAACACCAACAAACCTGTTTCTCACTCCAACCACAAAGTGTGCGCAGCACGAGTCTTGGCACAGCAGAACACTTCCCTTGGCATGCCCTTTGCAGCCTCACTCCAAACGGGGCTCTCCGCTTCATCCATCCCCTGACTCCATACTAGCACCAACGGCCTGCTAAAGCGTTTCGCAGAAAACACCAAGGAACCTGTTTCTCACTCCAAGCACAAAGCGTGCGCAGCACGAGTCTTGGCACAGCAGAACACTTCCTTTGGCATGCCCTTTGCAGCCTCACTCCAAACGGGGCTCTCCGCTTCATCCATCCCCTGACTCCATACTAGCACCAACGGGCTTCTAAAGCGTTTTGCAGAACACACCAAGGAACCTGTTTCTCACTCCAACCACAAAGCGTGCGCAGCACGAGTCTTGGCACAGCAGAACACTTCCCTTGGCATGCCCTTTGCAGCCTCACTCCAAACGGGGCTCTCCGCTTCATCCATCCCCTAACTCCATACTAGCACCAACGGCCTGCTAAAGCGTTTCGCAGAAAAGACCAAGGAAGCTGTTTCTCACTCCAACCACAAAGCGTGCGCAGCACGAGTCTTGGCACAGCAGAACACTTCCCTTGGCATGCCCTTTGCAGCCTCACTCCAAACGGGGCTCTCCGCTTCATCCATCCCCTAACTCCATACTAGCACCAACGGGCTGCTAAAGCGTTTCGCAGAAAAGACCAAGGAACCTGTTTCTCACTCCAACCCACAAAGCGTGCGCAGCACGAGTCTTGGCACAGCAGAACACTTCCCTTGGCATGCCCTTTGCAGCCTCACTCCAAACGGGGCTCTCCGCTTCATCCAGCCCCTGACTCCATACTAGCACCAACGGCCTGTTAAGCGTTTCGCAGAAAAGACCAAGGAACCTGTTTCTCACTCCAACCACAAAGCGTGCGCAGCACGAGTCTTGGCACAGCAGAACACTTCCCTTGGCATGCCCTTTGCAGCCTCACTCCAAACGGGGCTCTCCGCTTCATCCAGCCCCTGACTCCATACTAGCACCAACGGGCTGCTAAAGCGTTTCGCAGAAAACACCAAGGAACCTGTTTCTCACTCAACCACAAAGTGTGCGCAGCACGAGTCTTGACACAGCAGAACACTTCCCTTGGCATGCCCTTTGCAGCCTCACTCCAAACGGGGCTCTCCGCTTCATCCATCCCCTGACTCCATACTAGCACCAACGGGCTGCTAACGCGTTTCGCAGAAAACACCAAGGAACCTGTTTCTCACTCCAACCACAAAGCGTGCGCAGCACGAGTCTTGGCACAGCAGAACACTTCCTTTGGCATGCCCTTTGCAGCCTCACTCCAAACGGGGCTCTCCGCTTCATCCATCCCCTAACTCCATACTAGCACCAACGGCCTGCTAAAGCGTTTCGCAGAAAAGACCAAGGAACCTGTTTCTCACTCCAACCACAAAGCGTGCGCAGCACGAGTCTTGGCACAGCAGAACACTTCCCTTGGCATGCCCTTTGCAGCCTCACTCCAAACGGGGCTCTCCGCTTCATCCAGCCCTGACTCCATACTAGCACCAACGGGCTGCTAAAGCGTTTCGCAGAAAACACCAAGGAACCTGTTTCTCACTCCAACCACAAAGTGTGCGCAGCACGAGTCTTGGCACAGCAGAACACTTCCCTTGGCATGCCCTTTGCAGCCTCACTCCAAACGGGGCTCTCCGCTTCATCCATCCCCTGACTCCATACTAGCACCAACGGCCTGCTAAAGCGTTTCGCAGAAAACACCAAGGAACCTGTTTCTCACTCCAACCACAAAGCGTGCGCAGCACGAGTCTTGCCACAGCAGAACACTTCCTTTGGCATGCCCTTTGCAGCCTCACTCCAAACGGGGCTCTCCGCTTCATCCATCCCCTAACTCCATACTAGCACCAACGGCCTGCTAAAGCGTTTCGCAGAAAACACCAAGGAACCTGTTTCTCACTCCAACCACAAAGCGTGTGTAGCACGAGTCTTGGCACAGCAGAACACTTCCTTTGGCATGCCCTTTGCAGCCTCACTCCAAACGGGGCTCTCCGCTTCATCCATCCCCTGACTCCATACTAGCACCAACGGCCTGCTCAAGCGTTTCGCAGAAAACACCAAGGAACCTGTTTCTCACTCCAACCACAAAGCGTGCGCAGCACGAGTCTTGGCACAGCAGAACACTTCCTTTGGCATGCCCTTTGCAGCCTCACTCCAAACGGGGCTCTCCGCTTCATCCATCCCCTGACTCCATACTAGCACCAACGGGCTGCTAAAGCGTTTCGCAGAAAACACCAAGGAACCTGTTTCTCACTCCAACCACAAAGCGTGCGCAGCACGAGTCTTGGCACAGCAGAACACTTCCTTTGGCATGCCCTTTGCAGCCTCACTCCAAACGGGGCTCTCCACTTCATCCATCCCCTGACTCCATACTAGCACCAACGCCCTGCTAAAGCGTTTCGCAGAAAAGACCAACAAACCTGTTTCTCACTCCAACCACAAAGCGTGTGCAGCACGAGTCTTGGCACAGCAGAACACTTCCCTTGGCATGCCCTTTGCAGCCTCACTCCAAACGGGGCTCTCCGCTTCATCCATCCCCTAACTCCATACTAGCACCAACGGCCTGCTCAAGCGTTTCGCAGAAAACACCAAGGAACCTGTTTCTCACTCCAACCACAAAGTGTGCGCAGCACGAGTCTTGGCACAGCAGAACACTTCCCTTGGCATGCCCTTTGCAGCCTCATTCCAAACGGGGCTCTCCGCTTCATCCATCCCCTAACTCCATACTAGCACCAACGGGCTGCTAAAGCGTTTCGCAGAAAACACCAAGGAACCTGTTTCTCACTCCAACCACAAAGCGTGCGCAGCACGAGTCTTGGCACAGCAGAACACTTCCCTTGGCATGCCCTTTGCAGCCTCACTCCAAACGGGGCTCTCCGCTTCATCCATCCCCTGACTCCATACTAGCACCAACGGGCTGCTAAAGCGTTTCGCAGAAAACACCAAGGAACCTGTTTCTCACTCCAAGCACAAAGCGTGCGCAGCACGAGTCTTGGCACAGCAGAACACTTCCTTTGGCATGCCCTTTGCAGCCTCACTCCAAACGGGGCTCTCCGCTTCATCCATCCCCTGACTCCATACTAGCACCAACGGGCTGCTAAAGCGTTTCGCAGAAAACACCAAGGAACCTGTTTCTCACTCCAACCACAAAGCGTGCGCAGCACGAGTCTTGGCACAGCAGAACACTTCCTTTGGCATGCCCTTTGCAGCCTCACTCCAAACGGGGCTCTCCGCTTCATCCATCCCCTGACTCCATACTAGCACCAACGGGCTGCTAAAGCGTTTCGCAGAAAACACCAAGGAACCTGTTTCTCACTCCAACCACAAAGCGTGCGCAGCACGAGTCTTGGCAAAGCAGAACACTTCCTTTGGCATGCCCTTTGCAGCCTCACTCCAAACGGGGCTCTCCGCTTCATCCATCCCCTGACTCCATACTAGCACCAACGGGCTGCTAAAGCGTTTCGCAGAAAACACCAAGGAACCTGTTTCTCACTCCAACCACAAAGCGTGCACAGCACGAGTCTTGGCACAGCAGAACACTTCCTTTGGCATGCCCTTTGCAGCCTCACTCCAAACGGGGCTCTCCGCTTCATCCATCCCCTAACTCCATACTAGCACCAACGGCCTGCTAAAGCGTTTCGCAGAAAACACCAAGGAACCTGTTTCTCACTCCAACCACAAAGTGTGCGCAGCACGAGTCTTGGCACAGCAGAACACTTCCTTTGGCATGCCCTTTGCAGCCTCACTCCAAACGGGGCTCTCCGCTTCATCCATCCCCTAACTCCATACTAGCACCAACGGCCTGCTAAAGCGTTTCGCAGAAAACACCAAGGAACCTGTTTCTCACTCCAACCACAAAGTGTGCGCAGCACGAGTCTTGGCACAGCAGAACACTTCCCTTGGCATGCTCTTTGCAGCCTCACTCCAAACGGGGCTCTCCGCTTCATCCATCCCCTAACTCCATACTAGCACCAACGGCCTGCTAAAGCGTTTCGCAGAAAAGACCAAGGAACCTGTTTCTCACTCCAACCACAAAGTGTGCGCAGCACGAGTCTTGGCACAGCAGAACACTTCCCTTGCCATGCCCTTTGCAGCCTCACTCCAAACGGGGCTCTCCGCTTCATCCATCCCCTAACTCCATACTAGCACCAACGGGCTGCTAAAGCGTTTCGCAGAAAACACCAAGGAACCTGTTTCTCACTCCAACCACAAAGCGTGCGTAGCACGAGTCTTGGCACAGCAGAACACTTCCCTTGGCATGCCCTTTGCAGCCTCACTCCAAACGGGGCTCTCCGCTTCATCCATCCCCTGACTCCATACTAGCACCAACGGGCTGCTAAAGCGTTTCGCAGAAAACACCAAGGAACCTGTTTCTCACTCCAACCACAAAGCGTGCGCAGCACGAGTCTTGGCACAGCAGAACACTTCCTTTGGCATGCCCTTTGCAGCCTCACTCCAAACGGGGCTCTCCGCTTCATCCATCCCCTGACTCCATACTAGCACCAACGGGCTGCTAAAGCGTTTCGCAGAAAACACCAAGGAACCTGTTTCTCACTCCAACCACAAAGCGTGCGCAGCACGAGTCTTGGCACAGCAGAACACTTCCTTTGGCATGCCCTTTGCAGCCTCACTCCAAACGGGGCTCTCCGCTTCATCCATCCCCTGACTCCATACTAGCACCAACGCCCTGCTAAAGCGTTTCGCAGAAAACACCAAGGAACCTGTTTCTCACTCCAACCACAAAGCGTGCGTAGCACGAGTCTTGGCACAGCAGAACACTTCCCTTGGCATGCCCTTTGCAGCCTCACTCCAAACGGGGCTCTCCGCTTCCATCCAGCCCCTGACTCCATACTAGCACCAACGGCCTGTTAAGCGTTTCGCAGAAAACACCAAGGAACCTGTTTCTCACTCCAACCACAAAGCGTGCGCAGCACGAGTCTTGGCACAGCAGAACACTTCCTTTGGCATGCCCTTTGCAGCCTCACTCCAAACGGGGCTCTCCGCTTCATCCATCCCCTGACTCCATACTAGCACCAACGGGCTGCTAAAGCGTTTCGCAGAAAACACCAACAAACCTGTTTCTCACTCCAACCACAAAGCGTGCGCAGCACGAGTCTTGGCACAGCAGAACACTTCCTTTGGCATGCCCTTTGCAGCCTCACTCCAAACGGGGCTCTCCGCTTCATCCATCCCCTGACTCCATACTAGCACCAACGGGCTGCTAAAGCGTTTCGCAGAAAACACCAAGGAACCTGTTTCTCACTCCAACCACAAAGCGTGCGTAGCACGAGTCTTGGCACAGCAGAACACTTCCTTTGGCATGCCCTTTGCAGCCTCACTCCAAACGGGGCTCTCCGCTTCATCCATCCCCTGACTCCATACTAGCACCAACGGCCTGCTAAAGAGTTTCGCAGAAAACACCAAGGAACCTGTTTCTCACTCCAAGCACAAAGCGTGCGCAGCACGAGTCTTGGCACAGCAGAACACTTCCTTTGGCATGCCCTTTGCAGCCTCACTCCAAACGGGGCTCTCCGCTTCATCCATCCCCTGACTCCATACTAGCACCAACGGGCTGCTAAAGCGTTTCGCAGAAAACACCAAGGAACCTGTTTCTCACTCCAACCACAAAGCGTGCGCAGCACGAGTCTTGGCACAGCAGAACACTTCCTTTGGCATGCCCTTTGCAGCCTCACTCCAAACGGGGCTCTCCGCTTCATCCATCCCCTGACTCCATACTAGCACCAACGGGCTGCTAAAGCGTTTCGCAGAAAAGACCAAGGAACCTGTTTCTCACTCCAACCACAAAGCGTGTGCAGCACGAGTCTTGGCACAGCAGAACACTTCCCTTGGCATGCCCTTTGCAGCCTCACTCCAAACGGGGCTCTCCGCTTCATCCATCCCCTGACTCCATACTAGCACCAACGGGCTGCTAAAGCGTTTCGCAGAAAACACCAAGGAACCTGTTTCTCACTCCAACCACAAAGCGTGCGCAGCACGAGTCTTGGCACAGCAGAACACTTCCTTTGGCATGCCCTTTGCAGCCTCACTCCAAACGGGGCTCTCCGCTTCATCCATCCCCTGACTCCATACTAGCACCAACGGGCTGCTAAAGCGTTTCGCAGAAAACACCAAGGAACCTGTTTCTCACTCCAACCACAAAGCGTGCGCAGCACGAGTCTTGGCACAGCAGAACACTTCCTTTGGCATGCCCTTTGCAGCCTCACTCCAAACGGGGCTCTCCGCTTCATCCATCCCCTGACTCCATACTAGCACCAACGGCCTGCTAAAGCGTTTCGCAGAAAACACCAAGGAACCTGTTTCTCACTCCAACCACAAAGTGTGCGCAGCACGAGTCTTGGCACAGCAGAACACTTCCCTTGCCATGCCCTTTGCAGCCTCACTCCAAACGGGGCTCTCCGCTTCATCCATCCCCTAACTCCATACTAGCACCAACGGGCTGCTAAAGCGTTTCGCAGAAAACACCAAGGAACCTGTTTCTCACTCCAACCACAAAGCGTGCGTAGCACGAGTCTTGGCACAGCAGAACACTTCCCTTGGCATGCCCTTTGCAGCCTCACTCCAAACGGGGCTCTCCGCTTCATCCATCCCCTGACTCCATACTAGCACCAACGGGCTGCTAAAGCATTTCGCAGAAAACACCAAGGAACCTGTTTCTCACTCCAACCACAAAGCGTGCGCAGCACGAGTCTTGGCACAGCAGAACACTTCCTTTGGCATGCCCTTTGCAGCCTCACTCCAAACGGGGCTCTCCGCTTCATCCATCCCCTGACTCCATACTAGCACCAACGGGCTGCTAAAGCGTTTCGCAGAAAACACCAAGGAACCTGTTTCTCACTCCAACCACAAAGCGTGCGCAGCACGAGTCTTGGCACAGCAGAACACTTCCTTTGGCATGCCCTTTGCAGCCTCACTCCAAACGGGGCTCTCCGCTTCATCCATCCCCTGACTCCATACTAGCACCAACGGGCTGCTAAAGCGTTTCGCAGAAAACACCAACAAACCTGTTTCTCACTCCAACCACAAAGCGTGCGTAGCACGAGTCTTGGCACAGCAGAACACTTCCTTTGGCATGCCCTTTGCAGCCTCACTCCAAACGGGGCTCTCCGCTTCATCCATCCCCTGACTCCATACTAGCACCAACGCCCTGCTAAAGCGTTTCGCAGAAAAGACCAAGGAACCTGTTTCTCACTCCAACCACAAAGCGTGTGCAGCACGAGTCTTGGCACAGCAGAACACTTCCCTTGGCATGCCCTTTGCAGCCTCACTCCAAACGGGGCTCTCCGCTTCATCCATCCCCTAACTCCATACTAGCACCAACGGCCTGCTCAAGCGTTTCGCAGAAAACACCAAGGAACCTGTTTCTCACTCCAACCACAAAGCGTGCGTAGCACGAGTCTTGGCACAGCAGAACACTTCCCTTGGCATGCCCTTTGCAGCCTCACTCCAAACGGGGCTCTCCGCTTCATCCATCCCCTAACTCCATACTAGCACCAACGGCCTGCTCAAGCGTTTCGCAGAAAACACCAAGGAACCTGTTTCTCACTCCAACCACAAAGCGTGCGTAGCACGAGTCTTGGCACAGCAGAACACTTCCCTTGGCATGCCCTTTGCAGCCTCACTCCAAACGGGGCTGTCCGCTTCATCCAACCCCTGACTCCATACTAGCACCAACGGGCTGCTAAAGCGTTTCGCAGAAAACACCAACAAACCTGTTTCTCACTCCAACCACAAAGCATGCGCAGCACGAGTCTTGGCACAGCAGAACACTTCCCTTGGCATGCCCTTTGCAGCCTCACTCCAAACGGGGCTCTCCGCTTCATCCATCCCCTGACTCCATACTAGCACCAACGGGCTGCTAAAGCGTTTCGCAGAAAACACCAAGGAACCTGTTTCTCACTCCAACCACAAAGCGTGCGCAGCACGAGTCTTGGCACAGCAGAACACTTCCCTTGGCATGCCCTTTGCAGCCTCACTCCAAACAGGGCTCTCCGCTTCATCCATCCCCTGACTCCATACTAGCACCAACGGGCTGCTAAAGAGTTTCGCAGAAAACACCAAGGAACCTGTTTCTCACTCCAACCACAAAGCGTGCGCAGCACGAGACTTGGCACAGCAGAACACTTCCCTTGGCATGCCCTTTGCAGCCTCACTCCAAACGGGGCTCTCCGCTTCATCCATCCCCTGACTCCATACTAGCACCAACGGGCTGCTAAAGCGTTTCGCAGAAAACACCAAGGAACCTGTTTCTCACTCCAACCACAAAGCGTGCGCAGCACGAGTCTTGGCACAGCAGAACACTTCCCTTGGCATGCCCTTTGCAGCCTCACTCCAAACGGGGCTCTCCGCTTCATCCATCCCCTGACTCCATACTAGCACCAACGGGCTGCTAAAGCGTTTCGCAGAAAACACCAAGGAACCTGTTTCTCACTCCAACCACAAAGCGTGCGCAGCACGAGTCTTGGCACAGCAGAACACTTCCTTTGGCATGCCCTTTGCAGCCTCACTCCAAACGGGGCTCTCCGCTTCATCCATCCCCTAACTCCATACTAGCACCAACGGGCTGCTAAAGCGTTTCGCAGAAAACACCAAGGAACCTGTTTCTCACTCCAAGCACAAAGCGTGCGCAGCACAAGTCTTGGCACAGCAGAACACTTCCTTTGGCATGCCCTTTGCAGCCTCACTCCAAACGGGGCTCTCCGCTTCATCCATCCCCTGACTCCATACTAGCACCAACGGGCTGCTAAAGCGTTTCGCAGAAAACACCAAGGAACCTGTTTCTCACTCCAACCACAAAGCGTGCGCAGCACGAGTCTTGGCACAGCAGAACACTTCCTTTGGCATGCTCTTTGCAGCCTCACTCCAAACGGGGCTCTCCGCTTCATCCATCCCCTAACTCCATACTAGCACCAACGGCCTGCTAAAGCGTTTCGCAGAAAACACCAAGGAACCTGTTTCTCACTCCAACCACAAAGTGTGCGCAGCACGAGTCTTGGCACAGCAGAACACTTCCCTTGTCATGCCCTTTGCAGCCTCACTCCAAACGGGGCTCTCCGCTTCATCCATCCCCTAACTCCATACTAGCACCAACGGGCTGCTAAAGCGTTTCGCAGAAAACACCAACAAACCTGTTTATCACTCCAACCACAAAGCGTGCGTAGCACGAGTCTTGTCACAGCAGAACACTTCCCTTGGCATGCCCTTTGCAGCCTCACTCCAAACGGGGCTCTCCGCTTCATCCATCCCCTGACTCCATACTAGCACCAACGGGCTGCTAAAGCGTTTCGCAGAAAACACCAAGGAACCTGTTTCTCACTCCAAGCACAAAGCGTGCGCAGCACGAGTCTTGGCACAGCAGAACACTTCCTTTGGCATGCCCTTTGCAGCCTCACTCCAAACGGGGCTCTCCGCTTCATCCATCCCCTGACTCCATACTAGCACCAACGGGCTGCTAAAGCGTTTCGCAGAAAACACCAAGGAACCTGTTTCTCACTCCAACCACAAAGCGTGCGCAGCACGAGTCTTGGCACAGCAGAACACTTCCTTTGGCATGCCCTTTGCAGCCTCACTCCAAATGGGGCTCTCCGCTTCATCCATCCCCTGACTCCATACTAGCACCAACGGCCTGCTAAAGAGTTTCGCAGAAAACACCAAGGAACCTGTTTCTCACTCCAAGCACAAAGCGTGCGCAGCACGAGTCTTGGCACAGCAGAACACTTCCCTTGGCATGCCCTTTGCAGCCTCACTCCAAACGGGGCTCTCCGCTTCATCCATCCCCTAACTCCATACTAGCACCAACGGCCTGCTCAAGCGTTTCGCAGAAAACACCAAGGAACCTGTTTCTCACTCCAACCACAAAGCGTGCGTAGCACGAGTCTTGGCACAGCAGAACACTTCCCTTGGCATGCCCTTTGCAGCCTCAGTCCAAACGGGGCTCTCCGCTTCATCCATCCCCTGACTCCATACTAGCACCAACGGGCTGCTAAAGCGTTTCGCAGAAAACACCAAGGAAGCTGTTTCTCACTCCAACCACAAAGCGTGTGCAGCACGAGTCTTGGCACAGCAGAACACTTCCTTTGGCATGCCCTTTGCAGCCTCACTCCAAACGGGGCTCTCCGCTTCATCCATCCCCTGACTCCATACTAGCACCAACGGGCTGCTAAAGCGTTTCGCAGAAAACACCAAGGAACCTGTTTCTCACTCCAACCACAAAGCGTGCGCAGCACGAGTCTTGGCTCAGCAGAACACTTCCTTTGGCATGCCCTTTGCAGCCTCACTCCAAACGGGGCTCTCCGCTTCATCCATCCCCTAACTCCATACTAGCACCAACGGCTGCTAAAGCGTTTCGCAGAAAACACCAAGGAACCTG
>NW_028289738.1:0-45126 GCF_059628265.1 Tinamus guttatus | reverse complement strand
GGGGGGGATTCAGGGGGTTATGGGGGACACAGAGGGCTGGGGGGGGGGCACAAAGGATCCGAGGGGGGGGGACAAAGAGGGCCGGGGGGGGGTCACAGAGGGTCGTGGGGGGCGCAGAGAGTTGTGGGGGGGACACAGAGGGTCATGGGGGGGCACAGAGGGTCATGGGGGACACAGAGGGTCCTGGGGGCCATAGAGGGCCGGGGGGGGGGGGATTCAGGGGGTTGTGGGGGACACAGAGGGGCTGGGGGGGGGCACAAAGGATCGGGGGGGGGGACAAAGAGGGCCGGGGGGGGGTCACAGAGGGTCGTGGGGGGGGACACAGAAGGTCATGGGGGACACAGAGGGTCGTGGGGGGGCACAGAGGGCCTGGGGGGGGATTCAGGGGGTTATGGGGGACACAGAGGGGCTGGGGGGGGCACAAAGGATCGGGGGGGGTACAGAGAGGGCCGGGGGGGTCATAGAGGGTCCTGGGGGACACAGAGGGTCCTGGGGGGCACAGAGGGCTGGGGGGGTCACAGAGAGTTATGGGGGGCACAGAGGGTCGTGGGGGGATGCAGGGGGTTGTGAGGGGCACAGAGGGTCCTGGGGGGCACAGAGGGTCCCGGGGGGCCCCCCCTCGGCCCCAACGCCGCCGCCGCCGCCCCCCAGGACCCCCACGGCCGCCGACATCTGCTTCACGCGCGAGCTGCACTCCCGCTTCTTCAGCCTGGGCCGCTGCGTGCCCGTGTGCCGAGGTGCTGGGGACAGCGGGGGGGACAGCGGGGGGGACGCGGGGGGGACCCCTGCCCGCCCCCGGACAAGGGGGGGGTCGTGGTTCGTCTGGGGGGGTCCCAGCGCTGCCGGTGCCCAGGGGACGGCGTCTACCAGCGGGGAATGGACTTCGTGCTGGACAAGCTCAACCAGGGCGGCTGGGTGCACGTGTTCCCCGAGGGTACGGGGGGGCCGGGGGGGGACCGGGGGGGCACGGGGAGGGGACGGGGGGGCACCGAGAGCAGCGGGAGGGGACGGGGGGGCACGGGGAGGCACCGGGAGGGGTTGGGGGGCACTGGGAGAAGGGGCAGGGGATACAGGGGAGATGGGGGGTACGGGGGGGGGAACATGGGGGGAGATGGGGGGTACGGGGGGGGAACAGGGGGGGAGATGGGGGTACGGGGGGGGAACACTGAGGGAGATGGGGGGTGGGGGGGGAACATGGGGGGTACGGGGGGGAACACGGGGGGAGATGGGGGGCACGGGGGGAGATAGGGGGTACGGGGGGGAACATGGGGGGAGATGGGGGGGTACGGGGGGGGGAACACTGAGGGAGATGGGGGGTGGGGGGGGAACATGGGGGGTACGGGGGGGAACACGGGGGGAGATGGGCACAGGGGGGAACACGGGGGAAGATGGGGGGCACGGGGGGAGATGAGGGTATGGGGGGGGGACACGGGAAAGATGGGGGGTACAGGGGGAGATGGGGGTATGGGGGGGGACATGGGGGGAGATGGGGGCACCAGGAGTGAGGGGAGGGGACAAGAGGGACACGGGGGGGGGCAGCTCTGGGGGTGCTGGGAGGGGATGGGATGGGGGTGTCCTGCCCCCCCCCCAGCTTCCCCGCTGTCACCGCAGGTAAAGTGACCGTGGGCCAGGAGTCCGTGCGCTTCAAATGGGGTGAGACCCCCCCCCGCTGCCCCCCAAGTGCCCGCCTGCCCCCCAAGTGCCCCCCCCGCCCACCGCGTCTCCCCCCCCCCAGGCATCGGGCGCCTCCTGGCCGAGTGTCACCTGGACCCGGTGGTGCTGCCCCTGTGGCACGGGGGTGAGTGGGGGGACATGGGGGGGGGGACGACACATTTGGGGGGGGGGGGGGGCGTGTTCCCACCATGGGGCTGCCCCCCCCAGGCATGAACGACGTCCTGCCCAACGCGCCCCCCTACGTGCCCCGCGTGGGGCAGGTGAGTGTTGGGGACGGGGGGGGGACACGGTGGGGGGGGAACCCACACGCGTGGGGCACCGACCCCTCTGTGCCCCCCCCCCCAGCGCATCACCGTGGTCGTGGGGCGCCCGTTCAGCGTGCGGCCGCTGCGGGAGCAGCTCCGGGCAAGCGGCTCCTCCGTGGTGAGCGCCGGGAATGCCGGGAATACCGGGGTGGGGGAACAGCCCCATGGTGCCACCCCCCCATAGTGCCACCCTCTCCATGGTGCCACCCCCCCCCACGGTGTCACCACACCCCCATGGTGCCACCCCCCCATAGTGCCACCTCCTCCATGGTGCCACCACCCCCATGGTGCCGTCACCTCCCCCCAATGGTGCCACCACCCCATGGTGCCGTCACCCCCCCATGTGCCACCCCCCCCATGGTGCCACCCCCATGGCCCCCCCACGGTGCCACCCCCCCGCCATGGTGTCACCACCCCCCCAAACTGTCACCCCCTCCATGGTGCCATCACCCCCCCCCAGGGTGCCGTCATTCCCCCCCCATGGTGTCACCCCCCATAGTGCCACCCCCCCCCCAACGGTGTCACCACACCCCCATGGTGCCACCCCCCCCGGTACCACCCCCCCCTCCATGGTGTCACCCCCCCCCCATGCCGTCACCCCCCCCCCATGGTGTCACCCCCCCCGTTGTCCCCCCCCCCCAGGTGGAGACCCGCAAGGCCCTGACCGACTTCGTGCAACGGGAGTTCGAGGCCCTGCGGGCCCAGGCCCGGCGCCTGCACCCGCCCGCGTAGGACGGGGGGCTACGGGCGCCCCCACCCCCTGGGGCTGCCGGGGGGGCGTTGGGAACCCCCCCCCCATCCAATAAAGCTGCTGCAGCCGCTGCCTCGGACGCCTGGGCCCCGGCGGGGAGGGGGCGCGGGAAGGGGAGCAGGAGCCGGGCTGGATCCCACGTGTTTATTGGAAGGAAAAGCCCCCCCGCCCCGCGCAGACCTGCGGAAAGCGCCAAAACGGCCCCAAAACCGCCTGCCCCCCCCACCCCGAGGAGCACCCGGGGGTGCCGCGGCCGGGGGAAGCGGGGCCTGGTCCGGGGGGCGGGGCCTGGTCCGGGGGGCGGGGCCTGGTCCGGGGGGCGGGGCCAGGCGCCTCTTTGGGTAAAGGTGTGGCCCGTGTCGGGGGCGTGGCCTCCTGCAGGCCCCGCCCCCGGGCAGCTCCCTCACTCCTCCTTCTTGTCCCGGGGGCCGTCGTGGGCAGCCTGATGGGGCGGGAACGGGGGGGCGCGTTATTAGGAGAATTACGGGAACGTGGGGGGCGTTACTAGGAGAATTACGGGAACGGGGGGGGCGTTACTAGGAGAATTACAGGAACGGGGGGCACGTTACTAGGAGAATTACGGGAATGGCATTACGGGAATCGCCCGTGTTCCCCCCGTCCCGGCTCCTAATGTCCCCCCAGTGTCCCCCCACCCGCTGCCATCACCCTGCGCTCCGAGTGTCCCCCATAGTCCGAGTGTCCCCCCATAGTCCGAGTGTCCCCCCCGCGCTCCGAGTGTCCCCCCATAGTCCGAGTGTCCCCCTGCGCTCCGAGTGTCCCCCCGCAGTCCGAGTGTCCCCCCATAGTCCGAGTGTCCCCCCCGCGTCCCCCGCACCTGCAGCCGCGCGTGCTGGTCCAGCAGCCGGTCGTACTCGCGCGTCAGCCCCTCGGCCTGGCGCCGCATGGCCTGGACCTCGTTCTCGGCCTTCTCCAGCGCTGCGGGGGGGGGGTCAGTGTCAGAGACCCCCCCTCGATGTCCCCCCCGCCCCCCGATGTCCCCCCTGCCCCCCGATGTCCCCCCATACACACACTGTCCCCCCTTACTGCGCTTGCTGGCCGCCAGCTCCTCCTTCAGCTTCTCCACCTTGGCCTTGAGGCTCTCGTTCTCCTCGGGGGGGGCCCGGCCCTCCCCGCCCCCCCCGGCCTCCAGCAGCTGCTGCTGGGACAGGGACAGGGGTTGAGGCTCGAGGGGCCCAGGCGTCCGGGCGCCCCCCCGCCCCGGCCCGGCCGGTACCTTGCGCAGGGCGTCGTTGTCCTCCATGTAGCGCCGCGCCGCCTGGCTGGCGCCCTCCGCCTGCTTGCGGAAGGCCTCGGTGGAGGCGCCCAGCACGGCCTGCTGCGAGATGAGCGTCACGAGGCGGCGCAGGAGGCTGCGGGGCGAGGGGGGGCTCAGCCGAGGGCCGGGACCCCCCCGAGACCCATGACCGTCCCCGGGACCCGGTGACCCCCCCTGAGCCCCGGTTCCCCCCTCGGATCCCCCCCGGGCCCTGGTGCCCCCCCCCGAGCTCCCATTCCCCCCCCCCCCCCCCGAGCCCCCGGGTCCCTCCCCAAGCCCCAGTGACCCCCCCCCCCAGGACCTGGTTCCCCCCCCCGAGCCCCGGTGACCCCCCCAGGCCCCCTTCCCCCCCCCCGGGCCCCAGTTCCCCCCTCCCCGAGCCCTGGTGATCCCCCCCCTCCCCCCGGTTCTCCCCCCCCCGGACTCCCCCCCCTCCTCCCGGTCCCCCCCCCCCGAGTCCCCGTTCCCCCCTCCCCAAGCCCCGTTTCTCCCCCCCGGACCCTCCCCCCCCGCTCCCCGCTCTCCCCCCCCCCCGGTTCTCGTTCCCCCCCTGGTTCCCGGTTCCCCCCCGGTTCCCCCCCGGTTCCCGTTCCCCCCCCAGTTCCCCCCCGGTTCCCGGTCCCCCCCCGGTTCCCGGTTCCCCCCCGATTCCCGTTCCCCCCCGATTCCCGTTCCCCCCCGGTTCCCGGTCCCCCTTCCCCGGTTCCCGGTCCCCCTTCCCCGGTTCCCGTTCCCCCCCGGTTCCCCCCCGGTTCCCGTTCCCCCCGGTTCCCGTTCCCCCCCGGTTCCCGTTTCTCCCCCCCGGTTCCCGTTCCCCCCCCGGTTCCCGTTCCCCCCCCCGGTTCCCGGTCCCCCCGGTCCTCACAAGGACAGCAGCAGCGCGAACCCGGCCAGGTGCAGGTTGCGCTGGGCCCGGAACAGCTTCATGTGGAAGTGCTCGAGGGCGCCGGGGCTGCTCTGCAGCGACACCCGCTCGGCCACGTCGTATTTGCGGGTCTCCCGCACGGCGTCTGCGGGGGGGGCGGGGGGGGACACTCAGCGGGGACCCCCCCCCGGTGCGGCGGGGACCCCCCCCACTCACCGAGCAGCAGCAGCACCAGGATCACGATGAGCACCACGAAGACCGTGTTGCCGTAGGCCACGGCCAGCGCCACCAGGCGCGACTTGAAGATCTTCTGCCACCTGGGGGACGTCGGGGACGAACACGGGGCTCGTTTGGGGTCCCCCCCGCCCCACGGGGATCGTTTGTCACCGTTTGGGGTCCCCCCCGCCCCAAAACAACCGCGCGGCCCCCACCTGGCGGCGGAGATGAAGGGGACGCAGAGCAGCAGCACGAGGAAGACCTCGGCGTAGAGGAACGTGGCCACCGCGGTCCACTGCAGGCTCATGGCGGCCTGCGGCGAAGGGGGGCGTCAGGGCCCGGCCCCCCCCGCCCCGCCGGCCCCGGTACCGAGCAGCGCAGCGCCGCGGACCGCCGCCCCTACCGGAAACGGGAAGCGGCGCGGAGGAAACCCCGCCCCCCGCCGCCGCCGCGCGGGCGAATCGGAAAGGAGCGCGCCGGAAGTGCCGCCATTACCGAGGCGAAAAAGGACCGGAGCGCGCCGGAAGTGCCGCCATTACCGAGGCGAAAAAGGACCGGAGCGCGCCGGAAGTGCCGCCATTACCGAGGCGAAAAAGGACCGGAGCGCGCCGGAAGTGCCGCCATTACCGAGGCGGAAAAGGACATGAGCGCGACGGAAGTGCCGCCATTACCGAGGCGGAATCGGAAAGGAGCGCGCCGGAAGTGCCGCCATTACCGAGGCGGAATCGGAAAGGAGCGCGCCGGAAGTGCCGCCATTACCGAGGCGAAATAGGGCCGCAGCGCGCCGGAAGTGCCGCCATTACCGAGGCGAGGGCGGGGAGGCGCTGCCGGGCTCGGCACCGCCCCCTGCGGAACGCGCGCTATGGAGGCCCGTAGGTGGACGCGCGTGGTGGACGGGGGCTCCGGCTCCAGTCCACGGACTGGACCGGGGCCACTAAAAAGTCCCTAAAGTTGGTACTTTAACTCCAAAAGGTGCCCAAGGGGAAATTTTCCCTCAAAAAGACTCCAAAGGTAAGACTTTTCCCACAAAAAGGCTGCAAAGCGGGGCTTTTAACTCAAAAAGGTGCCCAAGGTAAGACTTTTCCCTCGAAAAGGCTCCAAAGTGGACTTTTTTCCCTCAAAACGTTGCCAAAGGCTTGTCTTCTCCCCCAAAAAGATGTAGAAACTTTTTTTTTTCCCTCAGGATGGTTCCCAAGGGGAAAGTCTTTTACCCAAAAAAAGGCTCCAAAGGGGGGGCTTTTCCCTCAAAAAGGTGCCCCAAAGTGTCTTTTATATCAAAAAGGCTCCAAAGGGGGTACCTTTTCCCTCAAAAAGGCTCCAAACAGGGACTTTTACCTCAAAAAGCTGCCCAAGGAGCTCTTTTCCCTCAAGAAGGTGCCCAAGGGAATCTTTTCCCTTCAAAAGGCTCCAAAGGAGGGATTTTTTACTCAAAAAGACTCCGAAGGCTGGACTTTTCCCTCAGGAATGTGCCCAAAGTGGGGCTTTTCCCTCAAAAATGCTCCGAAGGGGAGTCATTATCCGCAAAAAGGCTCCAAAGTGGGGCTTTTCCCTCAAAATGATGCCCAAGGTAGGGCTTTTCCCTCAAAAAGGATCCAAAGGGGGTACTTTTCACTCCAAAAGGTGTCTAAGAGGGTCTTTTGCCTCAGAAAGGCTCAAAAGTGAAGACTTTTCCTTCAAAAAGGCTCTAAAGAGGGGCTTCCCCCTTCAAAAAGGGGCCCAAGATTGAGCTTTTCCCTTAAAAGGGCTCCAAAGGGGGGAATTTTCCCTCAAAATGGTGACCCAAGGGTCCCTTTTCCCTAAAAAACGCTCCAAAGTAGGGCTTTTCGGTAAAAAAAGGTTCCAAAGGGGCTCTTTTTCCTCATAAATGCTCCAAAGAGTGGCTTTTCCCTCCAAAAGGAACCCCAAAGGGCCTTTTCCCTCAAAAAGTTGCCCGAGGGGGTCTTTTCCCTCCAACAGTTCCCTAAAGTTGGTATTTTAACTCAAAAATGTGCCCAGGGGAGACTATTCCCTGAAAAGGGCTCGAAAGGGGAACTTTTCCCTCAAAGGTGCCCGAGGGCCTCTTCTCCCTCAAAAAGGCTCCAGAGGGGGGATTTTTCACTCAAAAAGGCTCCAAAGTGGAGCTTTTAACTCAAAAAGGTGCCCAAGGTAAGACTTTTCCCTCAAAAGGGCTCAGAAATGGACTTTTTCCCTCAAAAAGTTGCCAAAGGGTTGTCTTTTCCCCAAAAAAGATCCATAAAGTGGGTTTTTTCCCTCAGAATGGTCCCCAAGGGGCTCTTTTTCCTCATAAAGGCTCCAAAGCTGGGAATTTTCCCTCAAAAAGGCTCCAAAGTGCAGCTTTTCTCTCAAGAAGGTGCCCAAAGTGGGTCTTTCCCCTCAAAAAGGCACCAAAGGGGGGATTTTTACTCAAAAAGGCTCCAAACAAGGACTTTTCGCTCAAAAAAATCTGCTCCAAAGGGTCCTATCGCTTAAAAAGGTTCCAAAGCGGGATATTTTCCCTCAAAAAAGCTCCAAAGTGTGGCTTTTCCCTCAAAAAGGCTCCAAAGGGTGGGCTTTTCCCTCAAAAAGGTGCCCACAGTGGGGCTTTTCCCACAAAAATGCTCCAAAGGGGGACACTTACCTCAAAAAGACTCCCAAGGAGGTCTTTTCCCTCAAAACAGCTCTCAAGTGGGGAATTTTCCCTCAGGAAGGCTCCGAAGGGGGGAATTTTCCCTCAAAATGGTGACCCAAGGGTCCCTTTTCCCTAAAAAACGCTCCAAAGTAGGGCTTTTCGGTAAAAAAAGGTTCCAAAGGGGCTCTTTTTCCTCATAAATGCTCCAAAGAGTGGCTTTTCCCTCCAAAAGGAACCCCAAAGGGCCTTTTCCCTCAAAAAGTTGCCCGAGGGGGTCTTTTCCCTGCAAAAGTTCCCTAAAGTTGGTATTTTAACTCAAAAATGTGCCCAGGGGAGACTATTCCCTGAAAAGGGCTCGAAAGGGGAACTTTTCCCTCAAAGGTGCCCGAGGGGCTCTTCTCCCTCAAAAAGGCTCCAGAGGGGGGATTTTTCACTCAAAAAGGCTCCAAATGGAGCTTTTAACTCAAAAAGGTGCCCAAGGTAAGACTTTTCCCTCAAAAAGGCTCAGAAATGGACTTTTTCCCTCAAAAAGTTGCCAAAGGGTTGTCTTTTCCCCAAAAAAGATCCATAAAGTGGGTTTTTTCCCTCAGAATGGTCCCCAAGGGGCTCTTTTTCCTCATAAAGGCTCCAAAGCTGGGAATTTTCCCTCAAAAAGGCTCCAAAGTGCAGCTTTTCTCTCAAGAAGGTGCCCAAAGTGGGTCTTTCCCCTCAAAAAGGCACCAAAGAGGAGATTTTTACTCAAAAAGGCTCCAAACAAGGATTTTTCGCTCAAAAAAATCTGCTCCAAAGGGTCCTATCGCTCAAAAAGGCTCCAAAGCGGGATATTTTCCCTCAAAAAAGCTCCAAAGTGTGGCTTTTCCCTCAAAAAGGCTCCAAAGGGTGGGCTTTTCCCTCAAAAACGTGCCCACAGTGGGGCTTTTCCTACAAAAATGCTCCAAAGGGGGACACTTACCTCAAAAAGACTCCCAAGGAGGTCTTTTCCCTCAAAACAGCTCTCAAGTGGGGAATTTTCCCTCAGGAAGGCTCCAAAGGGGGGAATTTTCCCTCAAAATGGTGACCCAAGGGTCCCTTTTCCCCAAAAAACGCTCCAAAGTAGGGCTTTTCGGTAAAGAAAGGTTCCAAAGGGGCTCTTTTTCCTCATAAATGCTCCAAAGAGTGGCTTTTCCCTCCAAAAGGAACCCCAAAGGGCCTTTTCCCTCAAAAAGTTGCCCGAGGGCGTCTTTTCCCTGCAAAAGTTCCCTAAAGTTGGTATTTTAACTCAAAAATGTGCCCAGGGGAGACTATTCCCTGAAAAGGGCTGGAAAGGGGAACTTTTCCCTCAAAGGTGCCCGAGGGGCTCTTCTCCCTCAAAAAGGCTCCAGAGGGGGGATTTTTCACTCAAAAAGGCTCCAAATGGAGCTTTTAACTCAAAAAGGTGCCCAAGGTAAGACTTTTCCCTCCAAAAGTCTCAGAAATGGACTTTTTCCCTCAAAAAGTTGCCAAAGGGTTGTTTTTTTCCCCCAAAAAGTGGGTTTTTTCCCTCAGAATGGTCCCCAAGGGGCTCTTTTTCCTCATAAAGGCTCCAAAGCTGGGAATTTTCCCTCAAAAAGGCTCCAAAGTGCAGCTTTTCTCTCAAGAAGGTGCCCAAAGTGGGTCTTTCCCCTCAAAAAGGCACCAAAGAGGAGATTTTTACTCAAAAAGGCTCCAAACAAGGATTTTTCGCTCAAAAAAATCTGCTCCAAAGGGTCCTATCGCTCAAAAAGGCTCCAAAGCGGGGTATTTTCCCTCAAAAAAGCTCCAAAGTGTGTTTTTTTCCCTCAAAAAGGCTCCGAACGGTGGGCTTTTCCCTCAAAAAGGCTCCAAAGGGTGGGCTTTTCCCTCAAAAAGCTGCCCACAGTGGGGCTTTTCCCACAAAAATGCTCCAAAGGGGGACACTTACCTCAAAAAGACTCCCAAGGAGGTCTTTTCCCTCAAAACAGCTCTCAAGTGGGGAATTTTCCCTCAGGAAGGCTCCAAAGGGGGGAATTTTCCCTCAAAATGGTGACCCAAGGGTCCCTTTTCCCCAAAATGCTCCAAAGTAGGGCTTTTCGGTAAAGAAAGGTTCTAAAGGGGCTCTTTTTCCTCATAAATGCTCCAAAGAGTGGCTTTTCCCTCCAAAAGGAACCCCAAAGGGCCTTTTCCCTCAAAAAGTTGCCCGAGGGGGTCTTTTCCCTGCAAAAGTTCCCTAAAGTTGGTATTTTAACTCAAAAATGTGCCCAGGGGAGACTATTCCCTGAAAAGGGCTCGAAAGGGGAACTTTTCCCTCAAAGGTGCCCAAGGGCCTCTTCTCCCTCAAAAAGGCTCCAGAGGGGGGATTTTTCACTCAAAAAGGCTCCAAAGTGGAGCTTTTAACTCAAAAAGGTGCCCAAGGTAAGACTTTTCCCTCAAAAAGGCTCAGAAATGGACTTGGAGCCTTCAGTGTGTCAGATCCCCCCATACGTTTATGTCCCACCCACCTCCAGCCCCCTAATATATAGGGGAAAACCATAGCTAGGGGCCCACCAAGCTCTGGCCCCTTCACCTTAAAGGGTCCCTATATACATATAGGGGACCCCCACCCGAGCCCCCATTAAGACCGAGGACAAGATGAAGCAGAACAAGTTTTTATTAGGGGTCCCGGCCACCCCCCCATCTTGGTGAGGGGAGGGGGCAGGGCAAGGGGTGTCAGCGCTGGGTGACCCCCCCACCCCAAAATTCATGTTAAAAAAATTAAAATAAAATAAACAAAAAAAAAAAAAAAGGGGGCAGGGGAGTAGAAGAAAGATACATAATGGAAGCAGCAGAAAGGGGGGGGGTCCCTCCCCGATCCCCCTCCCCAGGGCTGGGGGAACATGGCGTGACGGAGGGCGGGGGGTAGTGGTCAGAGAGGCCGCAGTGGTGTGGGTGCGAGGGGCCCAGGCGTCCGGGAGGAGGAGGAGGAGGATGAAGAAGAAGGGGGGGCGACGCCAGGGCCCCAGACGTCCGGGGGGAAGGGGGGTCGCTCAGGGCACGGACACGTGGAAGGGGCTGTTGGGCACGTGCTGGTCGCCCCACTTGACCACGAGGACGTAGTCGCCCCGGTCGCGCAGCAGGTAGCCCACGTTGTAGAGCTGGTTGCCCAGGTGCTTCACCACGATCTCCTCGCAGGGCGCGCGCGGGCCCTGCACCCCGACCAGCAGCATGTTGTTCCCTGCGGAAGGGAGGGGAAAGAGCTGCAGGGGGGCTCTTCCCTCAAAAAGGCTCCAAAACGCGGCTTTTCCCTCAAAAAGGTGTCCAAGGTAAGGCTTTTCCCTCTAAAAGGCTCCAAAATGCGGCTTTTCCCTCAAAAAGGTGTCCAAAGAGGGACTTTTCCCTCAAAAAGGCTCCAAAACGCGGCTTTTCCCTCAAAAAGGTGTCCAAGGTAAGGCTTTTCCCTCTAAAAGGCTCCAAAATGCGGCTTTTCCCTCAAAAAGGTGTCCAAAGAGGGACTTTTCCCTCAAAAAGGCTCCAAAACGCGACTTTTCCCTCTAAAAGGCTCCCAAGTGCAGCTTTTCCCTCAAAAAGGCTCCCAAGTGCAGCTTTTCCCTCAAAAAGGTGCCCAAGGTAAGGCTTTCCCCTCAAAAAGGCTCCAAAACGTGGCTTTTCCCTCAAAAAGATGCCCAAGGTAAGGGTTTTCCCTCAAAAAGGCTCCAAAATGCGGCTTTCCCCTCAAAAAGGTGTCCAAGTTAAGGCTTTTCCCTCTAAAAGGCTCCAAAGGGGGGCTTTTCACTCAGAAAGGTGTCAAAAGAGGGACTTTTCCCTCAAAAAGGCTCCCAAGTGCAGCTCTTCCCTCAAAAAGGTGTCCAAAGGGCGGCTTTTCCCTCAAAAAGGCTCCAAAACGCGACTTTTCCCTCAAAAAGCTGTCCAAACAGGGACTTTTCCCTCAAAAACATGCCCAAGGTAAGGCTATTCCCTCTAAACGGCTCCAAAGGGGGAAATTTCCCTCAAAAAGGTGCCAAAGTGGGGCTTTTCACTCAGAAAAGTGCCCAAGGGGGTTCTTTTCCCTCAATAAGGCTCCAAAGGGGGGATTTTTACTCAAAAAGGCTCCAAAGAGGGACTTTTCCCTCAAAAAGTTTCCCAAGGTAAGGCTTTTCCCTCTAAAAGGCTCCAAAAAGCAGCTTTTCCCTCAAAGAGGTGTCCAAAGAGGGACTTCTCCCTCAAAAAGGCTCCCAAGTGCAGCTTTTCCCTCAAAATGGTGCCCAAGGTAAGGCTTTTCCCTCTAAAAGGCTCTAAAACACGGCTTTTCCCTCAAAAAGGTGTCCAAAGAGGGACTTTTCCCTCAAAAAGGCTCCCAAGTGCGGCTTTTCCCTCAAAAAGATGCCCAAGGTAAGGCTTTTCCCTCTAAAAGGCTCCAAAGGGGGAACTTTTCCCTCAAAAGAGACCCAAAAGAGACACTTCCCTGTAATAAGGGGCCAAAGCAGGGGCTTTTCCCTCGAAAAGGCTCCATAGTGCAGCTTTTCCCTCAAAAAGATGCCCAAGGAAAGGCTTTTCCCTATAAAAGGCTCCAAAGGGGGACTTTTCCCTTAAAAAGGCTCCAAAGATGGGTCTTTTCCCTCAAAAAGCATCCAGAGGGGGAATTTTCCCTCAAAAAGCTCCCTAAAGTGCAGCTTTTCCCTCAAAAAGGTGCCCAAAGTGGGGCTCTTCCCTCAAAAAGGTGTCCAAAGGGCGGCTTTTCCCTCAAAAAGATGCCCAAGGTAAGGCTTTTCCCTCTAAAAGGCTCCAAAGTGGGGCTTTTTGCTCAAAAACGCTCCTAATGGGGGTCTTTTCCCTCAAAAAGATCCCTAAACTGGGTTTTTTTCCCCTCAAAAAGTTCACCAAGGGGGTCTTTTCCCTCAAAAATGCTCCAAAGGGGAGACTTTTCCCTCAAAAAGATCCCTAAACTGTTTGTTTTCCCTCAAAAAGTTCCCCAAGGGGGTCTTTTCCCTCAGAAAGGCTCCAAAGGAGTGTTTGGGCTCAAAAATGCTCCAAAGTGGGGCTTTTCCCTCAGAAGGTTCCCCAAGGGGCTCTTTTTGCTCAAAAAAGCTACAAAGTGGGGGTCTTTTCCCTCAGAAAGGCTCCAAAGGGGGGGATTTTGGCTCAAAAATGCTCCAAAGGGGGGACTTTTCCCTCAGATCCCTAAACTAGGTTTTTTTTCCCTCAAAAAGTTCCCCAGGGGGCTCTTTTCCCTCAGAAAGGCCCCAAAGGGGAGACGTTTCTCTCACAAGACGCCATCTTGGAGCGTTTTCCCTCAAAAAGGACCCCAAGCCGCAGCCGGGCTCTCCCGCCAGCCCCTCGGTGACGGTGTCCCCCGTGTGTTCCCCACGTCCCCCGTGTGTCCCCCGTGTCCCCCGGGCCCTACCGCCTTGCTGCAGTCCACGGTGAAGGAATTCTTCTGGCCCACGAAGGCCTTGTTGAGGCCCAGCCCCTTGGCCACCACCTTGGTGGCGTCGGAGGGGACCCGGGGGACGCCGGGGGCGGCGGTGGCGGCGGCGGCGGCCTCGGGGCGTCCGGCCGCGTCCACCAGCACCGAGGACGTCTCGCGCAGGCTGTGGCTGCTCACCAGGCGGGGCCCTGCGGGGGACACGTCGAGGCGGCCCCGGGGGACAAACGTCCCCGAACCCTCCTCTGCGCCTTCCCGGTGTCCCCTCTGCTCCGAACCCTCCTCTGCGCCTTCCCAGTGTCCCCAGTGGGCCCCCTGCACCTCCCGTGTCCCGCAAAACGTCTCCCCACATCCCTGGTGCCCCCCAGTGCCCCCCAGATGGCTCCTCCCCCCCGAAATGTCCTTTAAAATGTCCCCTGCACCCCCCAAATGTCCCCTACACCCCTCCTGTACCCCAAATGTCCCCTACACCCCCAAATGTCCTATCACTCCTGTCCCCTGCAATGTCCCATCGCTCCTGTCCCAATGTCCCCCATTGCTCCTGTCCCCCCATGGCTCCTGTCCTCCCAATGTCCCCTCATCACTCCTGTCCCCCCCAGTGTCCCCCATCGCTCCTGTCCCCCCCAATGTCCCCCCCATTGCTCCTGTCCTCCATGGCTCCTGTCCCCCCAATCTCCCCCCCCCCATGGCTCCTGTCTCCCCAGTGCCCCTCATTGCTCCCGTCCCCCCCGTACCGGTGATCTTGGCCTTGAAGGGGCTGCCCGCGATGTGGTGGGGCCCCCCGAACTTGACGGCGATGAGGTAGCTGCCGGGGGCCATGGGGGTGTAGGTGACGCGGTAGCCCTCGGGGCACTCGCGACAGTCCATCTTCACCTTGGAGGGGCCGTCGATGGTGACGGCCAGCGCGCCGGGGCCGGCCTTGGCCGTGTTCACCACGAACTCCGCCGGGGAGCCTGGGGGCAGGCGACGCCGTGGGGCGGCCCCGTAGCGACCCCATAGCGATGCCGTGGGGCGGCCCCATAGCGACCCCATAGCGATGCCGTGGGGCGGCCCCGTAGCGACGCCGTGGGGCGGCCCCGTAGCGACCCCGTAGCGATGCCGTGGGGCGGCCCCATAGCGATGCCGTGGGGCGGCCCCATAGTGACACTGCTCACCCCGGGGGGGGCACAGCAGGGGGCTATGGAACACTGCAAGGCTCCCACCTCTGCCCCATAGGAGACCACGTGGCCCCACAGGACCCTCCTCCAGCCCCATAGGATCCCCTGTGGCCCCATAGGAGGCCCTGACATCGTAAGGTCCTCTGTGACCCCATAGGACCCCCTCTCCCTGACCCCATACGAGTTCCTGCGACCTTATAGAACCCTCCTCCAGCCCCATAGGAGCCCCCATGGCCCCATAAGGCCCCCTGTGATCCCATAGGACCTGCTGTCACCATAATGTCCCCTGCTGACCCCCCAGGACCTCCCTAGGGGCCTGCAGGATGCTGCTGTGCCCCCCCCCAGCCCGGAATGCCATAGAGCCTAGAGGGCCCTATAGGACCCCACAGGGCACTCTATAGCCCCCATAGGGTCCCCACAAGGTTCTCTTGGACCCCATAGGGGCCTCAGGGGCCTTTAAGATCCCATAGGTTGTCCCCAAGAGGGCTGTAGGACCCCACAAGACCCTTCATCATGACCTGATAAAGAGCCTATAGCGGCCACATCAGACCCTCTAACACCTCCTGGGAGTCTATAGCATACTCCAGGCTTCACCCCAACCCTATAGCGACCAGCACGCCCCCATAGGGTGCCCCATAAGGGTCCTGCAGGGTCCTATGAGCCCCTTCCCCACCCTCCCACACACCCTGCAAGGCGGTGCGGGATGCACTTGAGCCCCCATAAGCGGCTGGCGACGCTATAGGGGTCTATGAGATACTATAGCGGCCCTGTGGGACACTATAGCGATCCTATGGGGACACTACGGCGACCCTGTGGGACACTATAGCCCCCCATAACCCCACAGGCCTCCCCAGGGCGAGGAGGAAGCCCAAGGTCCCTGGCGTCCCCATCCCCACGTATGGGGATCCTGTAGGGGCCCATCCATAGGGGCCCGTCCATAGGGATCCTATAGGGGTCCATCCCCATAGGGGCCCATCCATAGGGATCCTATAGGGGCCTGTCCACAGAGGCTCGTTCACAGGGGCCCATTCATAGGGATCCTATAGGGGCCCATCCACAGGGGCCTGTCCACAGGGGATCCTAGAGGGGCCCGTCCATAGGGATCCTATAGGGGGCCCGTCCATAGGGATCCTATAGGCGCCCTATAGGGGCCCCGTCCACAGGGGCCTGTCCATAGAGATCCTATAGGGGCCCCGTCCATAGGGCCCATCCACAGGGATCCTATAGGGGCCTGTCCACAGAGGCTCGTTCACAGGGGCCCGTCCATAGGGATCCTATAGGGGCCCGTCCATAGGGATCCTATAGGCGCCCTATAGGGCCCGTCCACGTACCGGTGGTGCCGCCCTCCAGGCCGGGGCCGTAGGCCGACACGAGGCCGGGGGTCTCCGGCCTGGGCCGGGCTCCCCCACGCGGACCTTGAAGGGGCTGGCCTGGGATGTGGGAGCCGTCGAACTTGACGTCGATGGAGTAGACGCCGTTCTCCCGCGGGATAGCCGCGGGATGAAGCGCACGGCGAACTTGTCTGGGAACGGGAACGATGGGAATGGGAATGACGGGAATGGGAATGGGAATGACAGGAATGGGAATGGGAACGGGAACGGGAGCCCCCACGGGATGAAGCGCACGGCGAACTTGTCTGGGAACGGGAATGATGGGAATGGGAACGGGGAATGACGGGAATGGGAACGGGGAATGACGGGAATGGGAACGGGAACCCCAAACCCGCGGGATGAAGCGCACGGCGAACTTGTCTGGGACGGGAATGACGGGAATGGGAACGGGAATGGAACGACGGGAATGGGAACGACGGGAATGGGAACGACGGGAATGGGAACGGGAATGGGAACGGGAACCCCAAACGCCGCGGATGAAGCGCACGGCGAACTTGTCTGGGAACGGGAATGACGGGAATGGGAATGACGGGAATGGGAACGATGGGAATGGGAACGGGAATGGGAACGGGAACCCCAAACCCGCGGGATGAAGCGCACGGCGAACTTGTCTGGGAACGGGAATGATGGGAATGGGAATGACGGGAATGGGAATGGGAACGGGAACGGGAGCCCCGCGGGATGAAGCGCACGGCGAACTTGTCTGGGAACGGGAATGACGGGAATGGGAATGGGAACCCCAAACCTGCTGCGACCGCCAAAAAAACAGCAAGAACCCCCCCCAAAACCAGCATGACCCCCCCACAAAACCCACCCACCTCCAGACTGGCTCTAGAAGGGCCCAAACCTCTCGGATTCAACCACATCCCCCCCAAAACAGAGGATTTGCTCGGGGGGGGGGGCACCCCAAAATGGCCCCTGTAGTGGGGGGACCCCAGTGGGGTCGGCCAGCCCCCCCCGGGGGTGAAAACACCCCCCAAAACCCCTTGTTACGGCCAAAGCGACACCCCCAGATTGTGGGTTGGGGTGTTGCCCAAAACCCCCTTCATTGGCCCCAAAACCCATCCAAAGCAGGGGGGGCTCGAACTGAGCCAACAGGGTGTGTGACCCCCCCCCCCAAAACGGGGAGGTGACCCCCAAAATGGGAGGTGACCCCCCCCAAAATGGAGAGGTGACCACCCAAAACGGGGAGGTGACCACCCAAAACGGGGAGGTGACCCCCAAAATGGGAGGTGACCCCCCCCAAAACGGGGAGGTGACCCCCAAAACGGGGAGGTGACCCCCCCAAAATGGAGAGGTGACCCCCAAAATGGGAGGTGACCCCCTCCAAAATGGGGAGGTGACCCCCAAAACGGGAGATGACCCCCCACAACGTCCCCCAAAGCAGCCCCCCCCCCCCCCGCCATGTCCTTCCCATCCCTGCTCTACCCGGAGGCTCAGGTGGCACCGGCTTGGGGCCAAAATAAGGTGCCCCCCCCCTGCCAAAAAAAAAAACCCCAAAATGCCCCAAACGCCCCCAAAGGGGCGTCGGCGCCGACCTTCGGTGACCTCGGTGATGTGGCACTCCTCCAGCTGCGCGCCGACGGGCTGTGCACCTTGGCGTCCAGGAGGCCCTTGGCGCCGTTGAGGCTCACGGCGAAGGAGGCCGGTTGGTGAACCTTGAGCCCCGACTCCTGCGGGGGGGGGGGGGGGGGGCTCAGAGGGGGGGTGGGGGGGCCCCCCAAACCACGGGGGGGGCCCCCAGGTCAGGAGTGAGCGCCCCCACCCCCCCCCCCCCGCCGGAACACCCACCTTGGTGGGGGGGGGTCGGACCCCCCCCCCCGGAGTGACGACAGGCGGAAAAGGAGGCGGCTTGGAGGGGGGGCGGAGCCGCCGAACCGCGGGCGACCCCCCCGCGGGGGTCACATTAACACCCCCCCCCCCCAAATTACCCTGGGGGGGGGTTAATACACCCCAAACCTGCCCACGATGACCCGGGGGGTGAACACCCCCAAACTCCCACTTGGGGGGGCATTGGCGCCCCAAAATGTTCCCTTCCCCCCAAAAGGGGTGCATTTGCACCCCAACAACCCCGAGGCGGGGGCATCTGCACCCCAGGATTGCCCCCCCCCAAAAAAAAAACAACCCAGCCTGCGGGGGACCCCCGAAATCACGTTGTAGGGGGCGACCCCCACCCCAAATCCTCTGCCTTGGGGTTAACCGACCCCCCGATTTTGGGGGGGTCCCTGTGGCAAGGAAGGATTTGGGGTTTGGGGACACCCAGCGCCCCCGTGGGGGGGTCCCACTTACCTGGGGGGCCGGGGGGGTTACCGGGAGCGAGCGGGGGGCCCGGCGGGTCGGGGGGCGCCGCTCGCCCCCGTTAAGCCCCCGGGGCTGGGGCTGTTAATAGCCTTTAAAAGAGACACGAGAGAAAGACCCCCCGAACCCCCCGGGGGACACACGGGCGCCAGGGCCAGCGCAGGGACCCCAAAACCCACTGAGGACCCCAAACCTCCCTGCAGACCCTCAGGTACCCCCAAACCTCCACGAAGCCCCCGAGCACCCCCAAAACCTGCCTGGAGACCCCTAGACACCCCACAACTTCACTGAAGACCCCCTAGAACCTCCCAGACACCCCAAAACTTTCCTAAAGGCTCTATGGAGGCCTGTAGCCTCCCCAGACACCCCCAAAACCTGCCTGGAGACCCCTAGACACCCTGCAACTTCACTGAAGACCCCCTAGAACCTCCTAGACACCCCAAAACCTCCCCAAGGACCTTCTGGAGGCCCTGTAGCCCCCATAGACACCCCGAAGGCTCCCTAGGAGCCCATAAAACCTCCTTACGGACCCCGTGGAGGCCTGTAGCCCCCAAGACTCCTCCAAAACCTCTCTGAAGACCCCCGACACCCCAAAGCCTCCCTAGGACCCCCTAGAACCTCCTCACAGGCCCTCCTGGAGGCCTGTAGCCCCCATAGACACCCCTAGACACCCCAAAACTTCTCTGAAAACCCCCTTGCAGACCCCTGGAGGCCTGTAGCCCCCACAGATGTTCCCAAAGCCCCCCTAGGACCCCCTAGAACCCCCTCACAGACCCCCTGGAGGCCTGTAGCCCCCATAGACACCCCAAAGCCTCCCTAGGACCCCCTAGACCCCCTCACAGACCCCCCTGGAGGCCTGTAGCCCCCATAGACACCCCAAAGCCTCCCTAACACCCCCTAGGACCCCCTCACAGACCCCCTGGAGGCCTGTAGCCCCCATAGACACCCCAAAGCCTCCCTAACACCCCCTAGAACCCCCTGGAGGCCTGTAGCCCCCTCCAAATCCTCTCTGAAGACCCCCCCGACACCCCAGAGCCCCCCTGCTCCCCGGCCCTGCGCGTGGCCGGCCCGTGGCCCTGCCGGGGGGCGGCTATGGGGCTGGGGGGGTTTCTCCCAGTGCCTCACCTGAAGGCTAGAAACAGTGAGGCGGCGCGCGGCGTCGCACGGCGTCGTGGCCGTCACCACGAAGGGGCTGTCGGGGACGTGCTCCTCGTTGAACTTCACCGACACCTCGTAGTCGCCTGTTGGGAAGGACGGCGTTGGGGGACACCGGGACGAGGCCGCGCGCTGAGGACAGGCGGCACCGACGCGGGAGATGGGGGTACGAGGGGTGTCAGCCGCCGCCGCTCGGTACAGCCGCACTACAGCCGCCCCGTCACCTGCCCGCGGCCTTACCGGGCTCCTGCACGACGTAGGAGACCCCGCAGGAGCCGTCCTTGCGGTCCTCGAAGGCGATCTCGGCCTTGCTGGGCCCCTCCACGGCGATGGAGAGGCCCCCGGCGCCGGCCTCGCGCGTCCAGATGCTGAACTCGGCTTGGGAAGGGGGACGAGGACACGGGAACGGGGTGAGAAACGAGCCGGGGGGTGTCGGGTGGTTTGGGGGTGTCTGGACAGGTCTGGGGGGGCTTGTGTGAATTTGGGCTGCCCTAAGAGGGTTTTGAGGGCATCTTAAGCAGATTTAGGTGCCCCAGGTGGGTTCTGGTGGCCCCAGGGGGGTTTGGGGGGCCCCCTAAGCAGATTTAGGTGCCCCAGGCGTTTTCTGTTGGCCCCAAGGGGGTTTTGGGGGCACCTTGAGCAGATTTAGGTGCTCCAGGTGGGTTCTGGTGGCCCCAGGGGGGTTTTGGGGGCACCTTAAGCAGATTTGGGTGCCCCAGGCAGGTTCCGGTGGCCCCAAGAGTGTTTTGAGCAGACTCGGGGTGTTTTTGGCCCCCCTCGCCCCGCTCCGACGCCCCGGCGCTCACCTGGCACTCCGGCCTCGGCCCGCTCGAGGCCGGGGCCGCCGGCGCGGACCTTGTGGGCGCCCCCCTCGCCCAGGGGGCCCACGGTGAACTGGAAGGGGCTGCCGGGCACGTGCTGGCCCCGGTCCTTGACGCTGACCGAGTGCACGCCGGTCTCGCCGGGCACGAAGCGGATGCAGTAGGCGCCGCCGTCGCCTTCGAGCACTTGGGCCGGCACCGCCTGGCCCGAGGGGCCCGTCACCACCGCGGTCACCTCGTGCGCGCTCAGCTCTGCGGGGACGGCGGGTCACCGAGCGGCCCGGCGCCCGCGGGGACCCTCCGCGTGGCCCTGGGCACCCCCTGGACTCGGTCCCGTCTTCTCCCACAGCCCTGATCTGTCCTCGGGACCTCCCAGGTGTCCTCGGGGGCCTCCAATGGGTCCCCATAGATGCTGTCCCCGTCCTGTCCCCACCTGGGTCCCTTCAGCCTCCACCACGGAACCTCTCGAGATCCTCCAGGAACCTCCCGAAACCCCTCAGGAACTTCTGGACCCCCCAGGAACCATCTGACACCCCCAAGACCCTCCCGAGGTGCCCCAGGAACCTTCCGAGACCCCTCAGGAACTTCTGGACCCCCCAGGAATCATCTGACACCCCCAAGACCCTCCCGAGGTGCCCCAGGAGCCTTTTGAGACCCCTCAGGAATCATCTGACACCCCCAAGACCCTCCCGAGGTGCCCCAGGAACCTCCTGAGACCCCTCAGGAACTTCTGGGCCACCCAGGAATCATCTGACACCCCCAAGACCCTCCCGAGGTGCCCCAGGAGCCTCCCGAGACCCCCCAAGAGCTCCTAAGCCACCCAGGAACCTCCCGAGACCCCTCAGAACTTCTGGCCCCCCCAGGCCCCGTTCCAGGGGCTCTGAGGAGCACATAGGGACCCGCCGTGTCCCCCGGCCCCGCTCACCCGGCATCTTGAGGCTGAGGTCGCAGGCGGTGCCCACGCTGGCCTCGGCGGGCGCCCGGCGCCGGCGCGTGATGCTCTCCTTGACGCGGCCCTCGCCCGTCACCTTCACCGAGAAGGGGCTTCCTGCAGGACCCCCGTGGGAGGGACACGGTCAGGGTGCCCCCGTGGGGGTCCCCACCACCTCCTGGCTCCCCAGGTGTCCCCAGACCCCTCCGAGCGGCCCCCAAAGCACCACCAGCCCCACAGCATTCGCCTCAGGGACCTCAATCGCCCCGCGGACACTTTTCCAGTGGTCCCAGTGCCCCCCAGGCCCCCGTCCCCTCCCGGTGTCCCCGGCCGCGCACCGGGGACGTGCTGGTCGCCGAACTTCACGGAGATGATGTAGTTGCCGGGCTCGGTGGGGCAGTAGGAGACGCGGCAGGTCCCGTCCTCCAGCTCCTCCGTGGTGATGTCCACCTTGCTGGGGCCCTCGATGGACAGGCTGAGCCCCCCGTAACCTGCCCAAGGGAGCCGGGTGTTTGTGGAGGGGTCCAGGAGGGCCCCGGCGTCCGGGGGAGCCCCCGCTCCACCAACAGGGACCCCCATTGGAGTGACTGAGCCCCCTGTAACCTGCCCAAGGGACCCAGGTGTCCATGGAGGGGTCCAGGAGGTTCCCGGGGTCCGGGGGACCCCCACTCCACCAACATGGACCCCCAACTGGACCCTCAATGGACAGGCTGAGCCCGTTGTAACCTGCCCAAGGGCCCCGGCGTCCGGGGGACCCCCACTCCACCAACAGGGACCCCCATTAGACTGGCTGAGCCCCCCGTAACCTGCCCAAGGGACCGGGGTGTCCGTGGAGGGGTCCAGGAGGGCCCCGGGGTCCGGGGGAGCCCCCACTCCACCAACATGGACCCCCATTGGACTGGCTGAGCCCCCCGTCACCTGCCCAAGGGACCCGGGTGTCCGTGGAGGGGTCCAGGAGGGCCCCGGGGTCCGGGGGAGCCCCCACTCCACCAACAGGGACCCCCATTGGACCCTATTGCATGTTGAGGGGCTCCTGCTGTGCCCAACACCCCCCAGGCGCCCCCGCCAGGGGCCCAGGCGTCCGGAGAGGCCCCCCCATGCAGAGGGGCGTCCCCTTCCCGCTCCATCCCTCGGGAATCCCCCCGGGCCGTACCGGCGTCGCGCGTGTCGATGGTGAAGGAGGCCGGCTCGAACGTGCGGCCCTCGCGCAGGCCCGGCCCGGCCACGCGCACGCGGCTGGCGTCGCCCAGCTCCGCCGGGGTGATGGTGACGGCCACGGGGCTGCGCGCCAGCGGCTTCCCCCCGCGCGAGATGTGCACCAGGTGCTCGCCCACCTCCTGCGGCACGAAGGAGATGCCTGCGCGGAGCGGGGACGCGCTGCGGTCACCGTCACCGTCGCCGCCGCCGCCGCCGCCGCGCGTCCCCGTCCCGCGCCGCACCGACGTGGCCGTTGCGCAGCCGCTTGAGCTGGCAGGGCTCCTGGCGGCCCGAGGGCGACGTCACGGTGGCCGTGAGCTGGCTCAGGTCGGTCTCGCCGATGTCCAGGGGGATGTCGGCCGAGGTGCCCACCTTGAGGTGGGACAGGCGCAGGCTGTCGTCACCTGTGGGGATGGCGCGGGGGTCAGCAGGGTCCCCAGAGACACCCCAAAATGTCCTGTACTGGTGACACAGGAGGTCCCCAAAACCCCTGCGACACCCTAAAGCTCCCTGAATTGATGACACAGGCAGTGAAGAGACACCCGAGGGCTCCTATGACCCCCCCCAAACACCCCTGTACCACAGATACAGGCGGTGAAGGGACCCCCAGGACTCCTAAGACACCCCAAACCTGCCTCGTTGGTCACACAGGCAGCGAAGGGGCCCCTGGGACCCCCCGACCCTCCCTGTACCTGTGATACAGGTGGTGAAGGGGCTCTCAGAGCCCTATGACACCCTAACTGCTGATACAGGCAGTAAAAGGGCACCCCAGGACCCCCTGTGACCCCCAAACTCCCCTGTACCAGCGATACAGGCAGTGGAGGGGCTCCAATGACCCCCCCAAATTCCCCTGTACCAGCAATACAGGTGGTGAAGGGGCTCTCTGAGCGCCCTATGACACCCTAACTGCTGATACAGGCAGCAAAAGGGCGCCCCAGGACCCCCTGTGACCCCCAAACTCCCCTGTAGCAGCGATACAGGTGGCGAAGGGGCTCCTGGGACCCCCCTGACACCCCAACCCGGCCGGTACCACCGACACGAGCAGTCAGCCGCGACGCACCGGTGATGCGGGCGGTGAAGGGGCTGCCGGCGATGTGCTTGTCGTTGTACTTGACCACGATGCTGTAGTCGCCGGGCAGCATGGGCAGGTAGGAGACGCTGCACGAGCCGTCCTGGTTGTCGGTGCAGCTGATCTCCGCCTTGGAAGGCCCCTCCACGGCCAGCGAGAGCCCACCTGGAGCGGCGGGGGGGTCGGCGGGGGGGTCCGGAAGGGCCCCGGCGTCCGGGAGACCCCCCCGCCGCCGCCGGTGCCGGCCTCACCCTCGCCGGCGTCCTTGGTGTTGACGGTGAAGGTGGCCGGTTTGTTGACGGTGCCGTGGATGAGGCCGGGGCCGTAGGCCGTGACGTGGCCGCTGTTGACGTAGTCCACGTAGAACTGTAGCGGGCTGCCTACAACGGGACGGGAGAAAGGGTGTCACGGGGTGTCGCGGGGTGTCGCGGGGTGTCGCGGCCGGGCTGTGCGCACCGGGGATGTGCATGTTCTCGTAGCGGATGTCCATCTCGTGCAGGCCGGCCTCGCTGGGCGCGAAGCGCACCGTCACCGTGCCGTCCTTGTTGTCCGTGATGTCCGGCTTGGCCACCTTGCCCGAGGGCATCCGCACCTCGCCTGGACGGGGGGGTCAGGGAAGGACAGTGACCCCCCCATGCCATGGGCTGGGTGTCCAGCACCCATAGGGACCCCCCAGGGGACTCGGGGGGCTCCAGGGACCCCCTGGCTGTTGTGGGGACCCTGGGAGGACCTAAGGGGGTGTGAAGACCCCCTGGGAAGACATTGGCTGGTTTGGGGAGCCCTGGGAGGAACCGGGGGGCTCTGGGAAGACCCCAAGGGGCTCCGGGGACCCCCTATTTTGGGGAGCCCTGGGAGGAACCGGGGGGCTCTGGGAAGACCCCAAGGGGCTCCAGGGACCCCCTGACTATTTTGGGAAGCCCTGGGAGGAACCAGGGGGCTCTGGGAAGACCCCAAGGGGCTCCAGGGACCCCCTGACTATTTTGGGGAGCCCTGGGAGGACCCGAGGGGTTCCGAGGAGCTCCCTAAGGGGCCCTGACCCCCCCTCAAGCATTTTGGGCCCCCTCCTCACCCGTGATCTCGCCCTTCTTGATGGTGAAGGGGATGACGAGGTCGAAGGGCCGCAGCCCGGCCATGTCCAGCCCGTTGACGCCCAGCAGCGGGCGGTCGGTGGCCTGCGGGGACGCAACGCGCTGAGCGGCGCTGTCACCCGCGCGGTCCCCCCCGCCGCCGCCGTCCCCGCCGCCGTCCCCGCCACTCACCATGACCTGGAAGGGGCTGTTGGGGATGTGCTCGCCGCCGAAGCGCACGCAGATGACGTACTTGCCGGGCTGGGGGGCGGTGTAGAAGATGTCGAAGGTGCCGTCCGCGTTCTCCACCACGTCCACGTCCACCTCGGAGCCGTCGGGCGTGCACACCGTGCACGTCACCTTGCCCTTGCCCGCCGCCTTGGCGTCCACCGTGATCACCGTCTCCTCGCCGATCTGGATGGTGGGGCCCAGGCCTGTCCCTGCCCCGGGGAGGGCGGGGGGGTGACTGCGCTGCACCCCCAAACCGCCCCCCCGACCCCGACCCGTGCACCCCCAAAGTGCCGTAAACCCGGTAACCCCCCGCCCAAAACGCTGTAGGAACAACCCGCGAGACCGGGCAAAGGAACAACCCGCGAGACCGGGCAAACTCATGCCATGCCACGGGGAGGAGGGGGACAACGGGGGAGGCCTTAATGATGCACAGGCCCCCCCCGCCCCCTCCCCAAACGGGTGCCGAGCGGTGACCTTACCAGCAAGGGTAACCCCCCCGGCCCAAAACATGGGGGGGGCCCAATTAAGCCTCTTAATTACATTTCATCACATCTTAAGGGGGAAATGATTTAAAGGAGAACTCCAGGCATCCGCGATGCTTAATTAGGGCACCCCCTAATTAAAGCTGCACCGTGTGTGTGTGTGTGTGGGGGGGGTCCCATTCCTGCCGTGTCACCCCCCCCTGCTGGTAACGTCACCGGGGGAAGGTCCCGATTTTGGGGGCGGGGGGGTCGGACGTGCGCCCCCCCGCCAAGCGAGCCATGCCGTGCGCTTACCTAAGCCGTGACCTCCGATGGAGACTAGAGCGTGGGGCAAAAAGGGGGGCAAGAAGGGGGGAGAGGGGGCCAGAGGGGGCGGGGGGGGGCAACAAGGGGCGGGGGGGACAACAGGGGGTGGGCGCGGGGTGGGCAGAGAAGCAAGAAATCCAGTGAGACACTCGTGAGGGCACCGTCCCCGCGCGCCCCGTGCCCGGCCGCAAGCGGGTGGGTGGTGCTGGCGGTGTCACCCCGCGGGCGGGTGTGCGTCAGCCGGCGCCGGCTGCGGCGCCGCTCACCGGTGACGGTGCACTTGCTGGCGTCGCCGGTGGGCACGGCGCGGATGCGGTAGGGCGAGTAGGGGATCTCGTCGCCGCCGTACTTGATGAGGATGGTGTAGCGGCCCGTCATGTCGGGCACGTAGGACACCGTGTAGGTGCCGTCCTGGTTGTCGCGGATCGTCGCCTTCTTGGGTTTGCCCTCGGGGTCCTGGGGGGGACACGGTGGTGGCCGCCGCGCTGTCACTCGGCTCGGGAGCGTCACCCCGGGCCTCGTTGTGGCCCTGGCCCTTGTCCCAACCTCCTCCTCCTGTCCCCTATGGCCAACCACTTCCTGCTGACCCTGTCCCTGCTGCTGGCCTTGTCCCCAGTCCCTTCCCTCCCGTTCCCCACCATCCCATCCGTGTCCCCATCCCCTTCCTCCTGTCCCTGCCACCCTGTCCCCAGCTCCCTTCTGCTCTCCTTGTCCCCAATCCCTTTCTCCTGTTCCCATCCACTTGTCTCTGTCCCCCTGCCACGCTGTCCTTGTCCCCATCTCTTCCTGTCCCCTGCCCTCCTGTCCCCAGCTCCCTCCTGCTCTCCTTGTCCCCAGTCCCTTTCTCCTGTTCCCACCCATTTGTCTCTGTCCCCCTGCCATGTTGTCCTTGTCCCCAGTCCCTTCCTCCTCTCCTTGTCCCCATCTCTTCCTGTCCCCTGCCACCCTGTCCTGGCTCCCGTCCTGCTCTCCTTGTCCCCAATTCCTTTCTCCCGTTCCCACCCATTTGTCCCCCTGCCATGTTGTCCTTGTCCCCATCTCTCCCTGTCCCCCGCCCTCCCGTCGCGGCTCCGTCCCCAGCTCCCTCCCGCCGTCCCCGTCCCCCCGGTGTCCCCACCGTGATCTGCACGGCCAGCAGCCCCTCGCCGGCGTCCTTGGCGTCGATGGTGAACTCCACGGGGAGGCTGGCGGGGACGCCGGTCGTGTTGAGGCCGGGCCCGCTGGCCTTCACCTTGCTGGCGTCGTGCGTGGGCAGCGCCTTCACCTTGAAGGGGCTGCGGGGCAGGGCTGTCAGGCGGACGCGGACAACACCCCGGGGCGGGTGTTGCGGGGCGTCGGGGGCAGCGTCACCTGCGCGGCACCTCCTCGTCGCCGTAGCGCACCGAGATGCTGTAGGGCCCCTCGCGGGAGGGCACGTAGCTCACGCGCTGCGTCCCGTCCCCGTTGTCCGCCACGTCCACGGGCTCCACCACGCCTGGGGGGGACGCGGGGGGTCCCTGGGGTGCCCCACGAGCACCCCGGGGTGCTGCGGAACCCCCGGGGGGCCTCCAGACCCCCGAGGGGGCCCCAAACCTACTGCAGTGTCCGATGGGGTCTCCTGAGCGCCCAGAGCATCCTATGGGGCATCCTGAGACCCTATAGCATCCTATGGGGTATCCTGAGACCCTATAGCACCCTATGGGGTATTCCGAGACCCTATAGCACCCTGTGGGAGACCCCTACACCCTCCTAGAGCACCCTATGGGGTATCCCGAGACCCTATAGCACCCTGTGGGGTATCCCGAGACCCTATAGCACCCTGTGGGAGACCCCTACACCCTCCTAGGGCACCTTATGGGGCATCCCAAGACCCTATAGCACCCTGTGGGAGACCCCTAGGCCCTCCTAGAGCACCCTATGGGGTATCCTGAGACCCTATAGCACCCTGTGGGGCATCCTGAGACCCTATAGCACCCTGTGGGAGACCCCTACACCCTCCTAGGGCACCCTATGGGGTATCCTGAGACTCTATAGCACCCTGTGGGGTATCCTGAGACCCTATAGCACCCTATGGGGTATCCCGAGACCCTATAGCACCCTGTGGGAGACCCCCAGGCCCTCCTAGAGCACCCTGTGGGGCATCCTGAGACCCTATAGCACCCTGTGGGAGACCCCTAGGCCCTCCTAGAGCACCCTATGGGGCATCCTGAGACCCTATAGCATCCTATGGGGTATCCTGAGACCCTATAGCACCCTGTGGGAGACCCCCAGGCCCTCCTAGGGCACCTTATGGGGCATCCTGAGACCCTATAGCACCCTGTGGGGTATCCCGAGACCCTATAGCACCCTGTGGGAGACCCCCAGGCCCTCCTAGGGCACCCTATGGGGTATCCCCAGACCCTATAGCACCCTGTGGGAGACCCCTACACCCTCCTAGGGCACCCTATGGGGTATCCCGAGACCCTATAGCACCCTGTGGGGTATCCTGAAACCCTATAGCACCCTATGGGAGACCCCTACACCCTCCTAGGGCACCCTATGGGGTATCCTGAGACCCTATAGCACCCTATGGGAGACCCCTACACCCTCCTAGAGCACCCTATGGGGCATCCTGAGACCCTATAGCAGCCTGTGGGAGGCCCCCAGGCCCTCCTAGAGCACCCTATGGGGTGCCGTGAGACCCTATGGACTGTCCCAAGAGGTTCTACGGCACCAGGACACACTAGAGTGTCCCACAGGTGGCCCTGAACCCCCCATGACACCTATAGGGACCCTGTGAGCTCCTGGGGCACCCCAAGATCCCCTACACTCCGTAGGGCACCCCAAGAGCCTGCAAGACCCCTTGGGCACTCCGGAACCCCCCTATATTGATGCACCTGGTATCCTGAGACCCTATAGCACCCCATGGGTGTCCCAAGACCCTCTCAACAACCCCACAGGGCACCCTAAGAGCCTGCAGGACCCCACGGAGCACCCCAAACCCCCCTTGTAGGACCCCAAACCACCCCGAGGCCTCACAGCACCCAATGGGACCCTATAGAACCCCCTATGGGGACACCCGGAGCCCCGCGGCACCCTGAGACGCCCCCAGACGAGGGGACCCCCCCCCGCACCCACCTTTGGGCCCCTGCACCTTGACGTCGAGGGGGGCGACGCCGGCCTTGCTGGTGTCCACGGTGAAGGTCTGCGGCACGTTGGCGCGCACGGCGCCCGGCGTGAGCCCCGGCCCCGCGCACTTCACCTTGGACGAGTCCACCACGTCCGTGACCGGCACCTTGAAGGGGCTCCCTGCGCGGGGACGGGGACCGTGAGCGCCCGGCCCCCCACAAAGCGCCCCCCGAAGCGGGTCCGGCCGCTCACCGGGGACCTGGTGGCCGCCGTAGGTGACGTTGAGGCTGTAGGTGCCCGGCTCGTAGGGCACGTACTCCACGGAGCAGCTGCCGTCCTTGTTGTCCGTGCAGGACATCTTGGCCTCCGAGGGGCCCTCCACGGCCAGGCCGAGGCCGCCGGTGCCGGCGCCGCTGCGGGAAGGGAAGGGGGGTCACCCCAAAGTCACCTGGCCCTAAAAACAGCCTCAAAGGGGATGAGGCGGCGCCCAGGGAGGTTTGGGAGATACTTGAGGGGGGAAATTCGGGATTTGAGGGGTGAAAGGGGGATTCGGGGTAGGAAAATGGGATTTGAGGGGTGAAAAGGGGATTCTGGGTAGGAAAATTGGATTTGAGGGGTGAAAAGGGGATTTGGGGAGGAAAATGGGATTTGAGGGGTGAAAAGGGGATTCTGGGTAGGAAAATGGGATTTGAGGGGTGAAAAGGGGATTCGGGGCAGGAAAATGGGATCTGAGGGGTGAAAAGGGGCTTTGGGGAGGAAAATAGGATTTGAGACGGAGAAAACGGGATTTGGGGAGGAAAAAGGGATTTGAGGAGGGAGATTTGGGGATTTGGATGTGCTTTAGGGGGGTTAAGCTGTGAAGGGACATTTGGGGCTCCCGGGGGGAGGATTTCAGGCCAAGCTGAGGGGATTTGGAGGCCACAAGGGGAAAACTGGAGGCTGAGGGGAGCGAGGGGAGACCAGGAAGGGAACTGGGGGGGTCTGGGGGGTCTTCAGTCATAGAGGGGGAAGGACTGAAGGACCGGGGGTGTCTGGGGGTGTTCGGGGGGTGTCCGGAAGGGTGTTCGGGGGGTGTCCGGGGGTCCTCACCGCGTCTCCACCGTGAACTTGTTGGGCTGGTTGGTGGTGCCGCTCTGGATGCCGGGGCCGTGCACGCGGACGCGGGCCGGGTCGCAGCCCTCGGTGACGGGGACGCGGAAGGGGCTGTGGGGCACGGGGCTGCCGCCGTAGGTGACCTCCACCGCGTGCACCCCTGGTGGGTGACACACACACACACACACAGGGCGGGTGTGACAACACCGCGAGCGGCCCCGGCGAGGCCGAGGGAGAGCGGCGCCGCCTCACCCTCCTCATAGGGGGTGTACTCCACGTGGTAGGTGCCGTCGCCGCGGTCCTCCACGAAGCTCTCGGTGACGTTTCCGGACGGGTTGCACACGCGGGTCTTCACGTGGGGGCCGCCGCTCTTGCTCAGCGCCCGCGCGTCCACGTCGAACTCCGTCACCGCCTCGCGGAAGACACCTGCGCGCGGGTGACAAAGGACCCCATGAGTGGGAGCCGGGCGCGCGGGTGACAAAGGACCCCATGAGCGGGAGACACCCGCGCGGGTGACAAAGGACCCCGTGAGCGGGAGACACCCGCGCGTGGGTGACAAAGGACCCCATGAGTGGGAGCCGGGCGCGCGGGTGACAAAGGACCCCATGAGCGGGAGACACCCGCGCGGGTGACAAAGGACCCCGTGAGTGGGAGCCGGGCGCGCGGGTGACAAAGGACCCCATGAGCAGGAGACACCCGCGCGGGTGACAAAGGACCCCGTGAGTGGAAAACACCTGCACGCGGGTGACAAAGGACTCCGTGAGCAGAAAACAGCTGCGCGCGGGTGACAAAGGACCCCGTGAGCGGAAGACACCCACGCGCGGGTGACAAAGGACCCCGTGAGCGGGTGCCGCGCGCACGCGGGTGACAAAGGACCCCGTGAGCGGGTGCCGCGCGCACGCGGGTGACAAAGGACCCCGTGAGCGGGAGACACCCGCACGCGGGTGACAAAGGACCCCGTGAGCGGAAAACATCCGCGCGTGGGTGACAAAGGACCCCGTGAGCGGGAGACACCTGCGCGTGGGTGACAAAGGACCCCGTGAGCGGAAGACACCCGCACGCGGGTGACAAAGGACCCCGTGAGCGGGCGCCCCGGCGGCGCCGACGCACCCTTGCCCTCCACGCCGGGCCCGTAGACCTTGACGCCGGCCGTGTCGAGCGCCGGCTCCACGCGGACCTTGCTGGGGAAGTGGGGCACGGGCTGCCCGCCGTACTCCACCGTGATGGTGTAGACGCCGGGGCTGAGCGGCGTGTAGGCGATGGTGTAGGTGCCGTCGCCGTTGTCCTCCACGCGCACCTCGGCGCGCGCGCCCGCGTCCGACGCGATGCCGATGGTGAGCTCGGCTGTGCCGGCGCGGCTGCAGTCCACGCGGAAGTGGCCCGGCTGTCCCGCCGTGGCGCCCTCCAGCCCCGGCCCCGAACACGTCACCTTGGAGGCGTCGAAGGGCGCGCGCACCGGCGCGCGGAACGGCGAGCCCGGCACGTGGGCGCCCGCAAACAGGATGTTGATGTTGTAGTCGCCGGGCTCCGTGGGCAGGTAGGACACGGCGCAGGTGCCGTCGCCGTTGTCCAGGCACTCGATCTTGGCCTCGCACGGGCCCTCCACGGTGAGGCCCAGCCCGCCGGTGCCGGCGCCCTTGGTGTCGATGGTGAAGGGCGCCGGGACCCCGGCCAGGCCGCCCTGCAGCCCCGGCCCGTAGGCCCGAACCTGGCGGGGGGACGGGGCGAACGGGGGGTCACGGGCTGCGTGGTGGGAACCCCCCGGCACCGGGGACCCCCCCCCAGCACCGGGGACCCCCTTATTGGGGACCCCCAACACCAGGGACCCCCCCCAGCACCGGGGACCCCCTTATTGGGGACCCCCAACACCAGGGACCCCCCCCAGCACCGGGGACCCCCTTATTGGGGACCCCCCCTTGGCACCGGGGACCCCCCCCCAGTACCGGGGAGCCCCCCCTTGGCATCGGGGACCCCCTTACTGAGGACCCCTAACAGCAGGGACCCCACTAATGAGGAACCCCCTTTACTGGGGACTCCAGTGTGAGGATAGGGGCAGTTTGAGAGTGAAAGGGGGGCAGTTCTGGGGGGAGAGAGGGGCAGTTTTGGAGGTGAGAACGGAGCAGTTTCCGGGGTGAGAACGGGGCAGTTTCCAGGGTGAGAACGGGGCCCTTTTTGGGGGGCAGAAAGGGGCAGTGTTTGGGGGCAGAACGGGGCAGTGTTTGGGGTGAGAATGGGGCAGTTTTGGGGGGCAGAAAGGGGCAGTGTTTAGGGGGCAGAAAGGGGCAGTTTCTGGGGTGAAAGGGGGCAGTTTTGGGGGGCAGAAAGGGGCAGTTCCTGGGGGTAGAAAGGGGCAGTTTTGGGGGGCACCCACCTTGGAGGGGTCCGGGGCCGGCACGGCCTCCACCGGGAAGGGGCTGCCGGGCACGGGGAGGCCGTCGTAGGTGACCTCGACCTCGTGGGGCCCCTCGTCGCGGGGCACGAAGCGCACGACGCTCCGCTCGGTGCCCGGCGCCGCCTCCACGTGCGCGGGCAGCGCGCGGCGCCCCGGGCCCGTCACCCGCGCGCCCACCTTGCCCTGGCCCCCGGCGCCCTTGGTCTTCACCGTCACCTCCTGCTCCTTGCCCACCTCCAGCTCTGGGGACATGGGGGGGACGGGGGGTGAGCGGGAGACCCGAACTGCCCCCCGAGGGGACACCGGGACGGGGGAGCTGCTATGGGGGGAGACCCCTCCCGAACTGCCCCCCGAGGGGACAACGGGATGGGGGGACCCAAGGGAGACCCATGGGAGACCCATGGGAGACCCCCCAACTTCCCCAAACTGCCCCCCGAGGGGACACCGGGACGGGGGGGACCCAAGGGAGACCCATGGGAGACCCCCCAACTGCCCCCGAAGGGGCATCAGGACGGGGGGACCCAAGGGAGACCCAAGGGAGACCCCCCCCAAACTGCCCCCAAAGGGGACACCGGGACGGGGGAGACCCATGGGAGACCCCCCCCCCGCCAGGTGCCCCCATTTCCCCCAAACTGCCCCCAAAGGGGACCCCCGGGATGGGGGGAGCCGCTATTGGGGGGAGACCCCCCCAAGTGCCCCCATTTCCCCCATCTGCCCCCCAAGCTCCTACCCAAAGGGACCCCCAGCTGCTCCCATTCCCTCCCCTTCCCACAGCCCCCCCCCACAATGTGACACCCCCCAACCCAACCCCCCCCACACCCCCCTCATCCTAATGACCCCCCCAATGTGACACCCCCCCAAACCAACCCCCCCCACACCCCCCTCATTCCAATCCCCCCCCACAATGTCCCCAAACTCCCATGTCAAAGGAGGGGCCCAAACTGCCCCCCCAGGACCCACCCTAACAGCCCCCCCATCCCAACGGGACCCCCCCTTTGCCCCCCCCCGGGCCGTACTGTCGTCCAGGCCGGAGATCTTGATCTTGCTGAGGTCGACGCCGGGGGCGACGCCGACGGTGAAGGGGCTTTTGGGGATGTGGTCGCCCCCGTACGTCACCGCGACCCCCAGGTTCCCCTGCGGGCCGGGGGGGCGATGGTGAGTGCGGGGGTCCCCCTGTTGGGGTGTCGCGGCGCGGTGTCGCGGCGCGGTGTCGCGCTCACCTGCTGCAGCGGGGTGTACTTGACGGTGTGCGTGCCGTCGTGGTTGTCGATGAGCTCCAGGTCGCGCACCGCGTCGCCCTTGCCGGGCCCCGTCACCTGCACGTCCAGCGGCGCCCGGCCCCCGGCCTTGGCGTTCACCGTGAAGTGCGTCGGCTTCCCCAGCTCCACCCCTGCGGCGGCACCGGCGGCGTCACCGGGGGGACCCCGAAACCCCGGCCGGGGACGGGGGGCGCCCCCCAAAACCACTCACCGGAGCGGCTGACGCCGGGACCCTCGGCCTTCACCTTGCTGGCGTCGTGCGCCGGATCTACCTTGATCCGGATGGGGCTGGTGGGGGTGGCCTGGGAGGGGACACCCGAAATCAGCCCTGGACCCCCAAAACGCAACCCCCGCATCCCGGGATACCCCCGTCCCAGGATACCCCCGTCCCAGGATACCCCTGTCCTGGGGATACCCCCGTCCTGGGGATACCCCCGTCCCCAGATACCCCCGTCCCCAGATACCCCCGCCCCGGGCACACCTGGTCGGCGAACAGCACCATGATGGTGTAGGCGCCGGGGCCGCCCGGGGTGTAGCGCACGGTGAAGGTGTCGTTGTCGTTGCGGATGATGTCGAAGTCGATGTCGGCCTCGGCGGGACCCACCACCCCCGGGGCGCACTTGATGCCGATGCTCACGTTGCCTGGGGGGGAAACGGTGTCAGCAACACCCCCTGCCCAAGAGAACACCCCCCAACACCCTGACACCCCCCCAACACCCTCCCCAACACCCTGACACCCCCCAACACCCTGACACCCCCCAACACCCTGACACCCCCCAATCTGCCTGTTTCTGCCCCCCTCCCAGCACCCCGGGAAGCTCCCAAACCTGCCTGGAGCCCCTCAAAACCTCTGGGTGCCCCTCTCTGCCCCACAGGTGCCCCTGCCTGCCCCATAAGTGCCCCTGCCCGCCCCATAGGCGCCCCTCCTTGCTCCACAGGCGTCCCTGCCCGCCCCATAGGCACCCTTGCCCGCCCCATAGGCGCCCCGTAAGTGCCCCATAGGTGCCGCTGCCTGCCCCACAGACGCCCCTCCTTGCCCCATAGACGCCCCTCCTTGCCCCATAGACGCCCCTGCCCGCCCCACAGACGCCCCCGCCCCACGGCGCGCTCACCCTGGCCGGCCTCGCTGCAGTCCACGGTGAAGTACGTGGGCTCGTGGGCCTTGAGCCCCGTCTTGGCCACGCCGGGCCCCGACACCTTCACCTTGTGGGGGTGGCTGCCGGCCCCCACGTTCACCTGCAACGCGGGGGGGGCACAGGCTTGACCCCGCCCCCCCGGGGGGCCCAGGCGTCCGGGGCCTCCGAACACCCGCACGGAGGGGAGCCGGGTCGGGTGTTTGTCCCCCTCACCCTGTAGGGGCTCTGGGGGATGTTGACGCCCCCCCAGGACAGCAGGGCCGTGTGTTTGAGGGGCTTCTTGGGGACGTAGGAGCAGCTGTAGGTGCCGTTGCCGTTGTCCTTGACCGCCACGTCCACGGGGTGGCCCTCCGCGTCCTGGGGGGGGACAAGGGGGGTTACACCCCAACAGCCAGCGTGACCCCCCTCCAAACCCCGGCATCACCAAACGGGGCCCCGAGACCCCCGGGGTGCCCCAAACACCCCGAGGTGCCCCCAAACACCCCGGGGTGCCACAGGCTGCTCAGTGACACCCCAAACCTCCCCGCGGCACCCCAAAACCGCCCTGTGAAACCTCAAAAATGCTCCATGACACCCCCGAAAACTGCCCTGTGACACCCCCCAAAAACAACCCACAAAACCTCAAAAATGCCCTGTGACACCCCCAAAAACACCCTGTGACACCCCCAAAACTGCCCTGCGAAACCTCAAAAACTGCCCCGTGACACCCCACAAAAACGCCCTGTGACACCCCCCAAAAACACCCCGTGACACCCCCAGAACCGCCCTGCAAGACCTCAAAAACACCCTGTGACACTCCCAAAACACCCCATGACACCCCCAAAAATGCCCCGGGACACCTCAAAAACGCACCGGGACACCCCAAAACCACCCCATGACACCCCCAAAACCGCCTGTGAAACCTCAAAAACACCTCGCGACACCCCCAAAACCGCCCCGCGACACCTCAAAACCGCCCTGCGACCCCCCAAAGCCCCCACTCACCTGCACCTGCACCTTGAGCGGCCCCTTGCCGCCGCTCCGCGCGTCCACGGTGAACTCGGCCGGCCGGTTGACGGCGACACCGCTCTTCTCCAGGCCGGGGCCCTGCGCCTTGACCTGCGGACGGGGCGGCGTGAGGGCCCCGGCGTCCGGGCCGGGCCGGGGGCGGCGGGAGGGCCCCGGCGTCCGGGACGGGACGGGGGCGGCGGGAGGGCCCCGGCGTCCGGGACGGGACGGGCCGGGAAAAGGGGGGCCGGGAAAAGCGGCACCTTCTCCGGGAAGGAGTCGCGGGCCGCGGGGCGGATGTCGGCCATGAAGGGGCTGCGCGCGATGTCCTCGTTGTCGCACAGCACGTGCACCGCGTAGGCGCCCGGCTCCTGCGGCCAGTAGCGCACGTCGCACGAGCCGTCGCCGCGGTCGTCGCACTCGATCTTGGCCTGCGACGGGCCCTCCACCGAGAAGCCTTTTGGGGGGAAAAAGAGAAAAAAGTGAAAAAAATGGCAGTGGTTTTGGGTTTGGGGACACCTGAAAATGCCCCTGGTGACACGGACGCTGCCCCGGGCGCCGTGCGGCTCCCTTGGGGGGTTGCTGAGGCCGATGGGGCAAACGGGGCCCCAAGACCCCCTGGGATGTCCCCAAACACCTCGGGATGCCCCCGACTGCCAGGTGACACCCGAAAGCCACCCCGGGACACCCCAAAATTGCCCATGATACCCCAAAGCTGCTTCTGTGACACCCCAAAGCTGCCCCATGACACCTCAAAATTGCCCCTGTGACACCCAAAGCTCCCCTGGGACACCCCAAAGCCACCCCATGACACCCCAAAATTGCCCATGACACCCCAAAGCTGCCCCGTGACACTCCAAAAACACCTCGTGACACCCCCAGAACTGCCCCCGTGACACCCCCAAAGCCGCCCCCATGACACCCCAAAATTGCCCCGTGACACCTCAAAATTGCCCCTGTGACACCCAAAGCTGCCCTGTGACACCTCAGTGCCACCCCATGACACCCCAAAAACACCCCGTGACACCCACAAAGCCGCCCCCGTGACACCCCAAAATTGCCCATGACACCTAAAGCTGCCCCGTGACACCCCAAAATTGCCCATGACACCCCCAAAGCCGCCCCATGACACCTCAAAATTGCCCTGTGACACCTCAGTGCCACCCCATGACACCCCAAAAACACCCCATGACACCCCAAAGCTGCCATGTGACACCCCAAAGCCACCCGTGACACCCCCAGAACTGCCCCCGTGACACCCCCCGGCACCCCGTGACCCCCATTCGCGTTGTCCCCCCCGTCTCACCGAGGGTGCCCACGTCGTCGCCCACGGCCTCCACCACGAAGTCGGCCGACTTGCCCACGACGCCGCCCTCCAGGCCCGGCCCCCAGGCCCGGACCTTCTGACTGCCGCTCTCGGGTGACACCTTCACCTCGAAGGGGCTGGGGGGACACGGGGGTCACGGCAACACCCCGACCGAAGGGCTGTGCCCCGAGGGGGTGTCGGGGACGCGGGAACCCCCGGCGCTCACCTGCGCGGGATGTGCTGTCCGCCCCACGTCACCGTCACGGTGTAGGTCCCCGGTACCGTCGGGAGGTACTCGCAGGCGAAGGTACCGTCGCCCAGGTCTTTCTGCTTGACGCTCTCGGCGCCCTCTGCGGGGACAAGTCAGGGGGGGCCCAAAGCGCTGGGGACCCCCCGCCCCAAAACACACAGGGACCCCCCCAGACACCTCCTGACCCCCAAACCCACAGCGCTGCCCCCCGGATACCCCCAAGTCCCCGTCACCCCTCAAGAACCCACAACCCCCCCCACCACTTGTCACCCCCAAGGGTGACCCCCGGGGGTCTGTCCCACCCCCGGGGGTCTGTCCCACCCCCCGGCGTGTCCGTGTCCCCCCCGGGACTCACTGGGGCCCTTGACGGTGACCTTGAGCTCGCCGCTGCCGGCGCCCTTGGTGAACACCTTGAAATCGGCCACCTCCTTCACCCGCAGCCCCTTGGGCTGCAGCCCCCGGCCCACGGCGCGACAGGCGGACGGGTTACAGGCTGCGGCGGGGGGACAACGTGTCAGCGGGGGGGGGGGACCGGGTGTCTGGGAAGGTGTCCCCCCCCCCCAGCCATCCTCACCCCCAACCCACCCTGTGGGGGTAAACGCTGGGGGCAAGAGATGGACCCGGGGGGACGTGAGGGGCCCAGGTGTCCGGGTGGGGAAGGGGGGACCCCCAAGAACCGCCCCCCGCCTTGGGGAGGGACCCTGGCACCCGGGAGCACCCGCCCTGCGTGCGGAGGGGCCCAGGCGTCCGGGAGCGCCCCAACACCCCCACCCCAGTCACCCCCCGCCCCCTGTACCGTGAAGGTGTCACCCGCGGCGCTTCCCGGACAGCCGGGCAGAAGGAGCAGGACAGGCGGAGAGAGACAGAGCGGAGCCGGGGGGGAGGGCGAGACCCCCCCTCGCAGCGACAGGACCCCCCCAGGCCCGAGGGGGGGGGCAGAAGCACAGACCCCCCCCGAGGGGGGGGGCAGAAGCAGAAAGACCCCCCCGAGCGGGGGGCGGAAGCGCAGAGACCTGGAAAGGACAGAGACCCCCTGAGTTGGGGGGCAGGAGGACAGAGACACCCCGAGTCACGGTGACACAGAGACCCCCGAGCCAGGATTCCAGGAGGACGGAGACTCCCAAGACAGAGTGACACAGAGACCCCCGAGTCAGGGTGACACAGAGACCCCCACGTCAGGGTGACACAGAGACCCCTGAGTCACAGTGACAGGAGGACAGAAACCCCTGAGTCAGGGTGACAGGAGGACAGAGACTCCCAAGACAGATTGACACAGAGACCCCTGAGTCAGGGTGACACAGAGACCCCCACGTCAGGATTCCAGCAGGACAGAGATCCCCGAGTCAGGGTGACACAGAGACCCCCACGTCAGGGAGACTGGACAACAGACACCCCCGAGTCACGGTGACACAGATACCCCCAAGTCAGGATTCCAGGAGGACAGAGACTCCCAAGACAGAGCGACACAGAGACCCCCGAGTCAGGGTGACAGGAGGACGGAGACCCCCAAGTCAGGGTGACACAGAAATCCCCGAGTCAGGGTGAAAAGAGGACAGAAACCCCTGAGTTAGGGTGACAGAAGGACAGAGACTCCCAAGACAGAGTGACACAGGGACCCTGAAGTGAGGGTGACACAGAGACCCCCCAAGTCACGGTGACAGGAGAACAGAGACCCCCAAGTCAGGGCGACAGAGAGACCCCCAAGTCAGGGTGACAGGAGGACAGAGACCCCCGAGTCAGGGTGACAGGAGGACAGAGCGCCCCGGTCTCACCCTGCCCCACGTTGACGGTGAAGGGGCTCTTGGGGATGGGGGCGCCGCCGAAGGCCACGCTCACGGTGTGCGGCCCCTCGGCCGTGGGGCGGTAGGTGCAGCGGTAGCTACCGTCGCCGCGGGCCTCCAGCGTGGGCTCCACGGCCCCCCGGCGCCCGCTGGGGTCCGTGATCGTCACCTCGACCTCTCCGGGGCCAGCGCCTGTGCGGGGGGGGACACGGGGTCACGTGTGTGCGTCTGGGGGGGCAACACCCCCAAAAAATCACAGGACACCCCCCAAAAACCCCAAACTCCGAATGCTCCAACCCACCCCAGGTCCCTCCCAGGCCTCCACGACACCCAAATCTCCCTGGGACCCCCCAAAATGCCTCAGGACCCCCCCCAAAACCCCTCACCCACCCCCCAGTCCCCCAGGACCCCCCCAAACCCTTCAGGACCCTCCTAGACCCCTCAGGACCCCCCAAACCCTTCAGGACCCCCCCAAACCCCTCAAGATCCTCCCAAAAATACCCTCAACCGCCCCCCAGGACCCCCCAAACCCTTCAGGACCCTCCTAGACCCCTCAGGACCCCCCTCAAAATACCCTCACCCCCCCCCCTTAGCCCCTCAGGACCCCCCAAACCCTTCAGGACCCCCCAAAACCCCTCTGGACCCCCCCCCCAAAACCCCTCATCCACCCCCCAGCCCCTCAGGAGCCCCCCAAACCCTTCAGGACCCCCCAAACCCTTCGAGACCCCCCTAACCCGTTGGGACCCCCCAGCCCCTCGGCGCCCCCCGGGCCGCACCGGCCGTGAGGATGTCGAAGTGGGTGCTCTTGTTGGCCACGTTGCCCAGGGGCTCCAGGCCGGGGCCCTGGGCCGAGACGCGCGCGGCGTCGCCGGCCGCCCGCCCGACCTGCACCTCGAAGGGGCTCTTGGCGATGTGCTGCCCCGCGAAGAGCACCGTCACCTGGGGGGGACGGGGGGACGGCCGCGTCACCGTGGGGAGGGACCGCCGTGTCACCGTGGTGAGCGACAGCCACCTCACTGCGGCAAGGGACAGCTGCATCACCGTGGTGAGGGACAGCTGCATCACCGTGGTGAGGGACAGCCGCGTCACCACGGCGAGGGACAACATGTCACTGCGGTGAGGGACAGCTGCATCACCATGGCAAAGGACGGCCATGTCACCATGGTGAGGGACAGCCGCGTCACCACAGTGAGGGATGGCCGTGTCACCATGGTGAGGGACAGCCGCGTCACCGGGGTGAGGGACAGCTGTGTCATCATGGTGAGGGACGGCCATGTCACCGCAGGGAGGGACAGCCGCGTCACCATGGTGAGGGACAGCTGTGTCACCACAGTAAGGCACAGTCGCGTCACCACAGGAGGAACACCCGTCTCACCGTGGTGAGGGACAGCCGCGTCACCGGGGGAAGGACAGCCGCCTCACTGCGGCAAGGGACAGCTGTGTCACCATGGCGAGGGACACCCACATCACCGTGGTGAGGGACAGCCGCATCACCACAGGAGGAACACCCCTCTCACCGTGGTGAGGGACAGCTGTGTCACCGCGGCGAGGCACAGTCGTGTCACCACAGGAGGAACACCCATCTCACCGTGGTGAGGGACAGTCACATCACCGCAGGGCAACACCCGTGTCACCACAGCGAGGGACACCCGTCTCACCATCGTGAGGGACAGTCGCGTCACCGCGGCACCCACCTTGTGCGTGCCCGTCACCTTGGGCACGTAGGACACGGAGAACGTCCGGTTCTTGTCGTTGTTGGGCACCACTTTAGCCTGGCGATGGGGGGGGAAGAGCTGTGAGACCCCCTGACACCCCCTAAATGTCCCCAACACCCCCCAAAGACCCCCAGGGCGTCCCCACCTCCTCGCGGTGCCCGGCCGGGTCCTCCACGTACACCAGGACGTCACCCTGCCCGGCGCTGATGGTCTCCACGGTGAATTCCGCCCGTTGTTTCACCATGTTCCCCGTGGGCTCGATGCCTATGGGGACACAGCGACCCTATAGCCCCCCCCTGCAGGCTGCCGAGGGCCCCGCAGCCCTATAGGGCCCTATGGCCATGGGGATGTCTATAAGGGAGGAGAATCCCACAGCCGGGGATTCCTCTGGGCTCTGCGGGGAGGGAAGAACCACCCTGGCTACCCCCAAACTCTATAGGGAGCAGGGGCTGCCCCACACCTATGGGGAGCTCTGAGAAACAGGGACCCATAGAGATTGTAGGGATGCCCCACGGCCTCCAGGAGCAAAGCACAGCTCTATAAGAACCAGCACACGTTCCAGGAACTACAGATGGGCTCCTATAGGGACCAGGGTGCTCCTATAGGGACCAGGGTGCTCCTGTACGGAGCAAGGGGAATCCTATAGGGCCTGGGGGCGCCTCATCAGGGCCAGGGGCTCCCATACGGACCGGAAAAGCTCCCATAGGGCCTGGGGCACTGCTATGGGGATCCAGGGGGCTCCCATAGGGCCAGGGGGTCTCTATAGGGCCTGGGGTCCTTCACCAGGGCCAGGGGCTCCCATATGGACTGCAGTAACTCCCATAGGGCCTGGAGCACTGCTATGGGGATCAAGAGGGCTCCCATAGGGCCTGGGGCACTCCTATGGGGCCCGGGGGTCTCTATAGGGCCCGGGGTCCCTCACCAGGGCCAGGGGGTCTCTATAGGACCCGGCGTCCCTCACCAGGGCCAGGGGGTCTCTATAGGGCCCGGCGTCCCTCACTAGGGCCACAGGGTCTCTATAGGGCCCGGGGCACTCCTATAGGGCCCAGGGGTCTCTATAGGGCCTGGGGGTCCCTCACCAGGGCCAGAGGCTCCCATATATACCAGAGAAGCTCCCATAGGGTCTAGTGGTCTCTATAGGGCCCGGCGTCCCTCACCAGGGCCAGGGGGTCTCTATAGGGCCTTGGGCACTTCTATAGGGCCTGGTGGTCTCTATAGGGCCCGGGGCACTCCTATAGGGCCCGGCGTCCCTCACCAGGGCCCAGGGGATCTCTATAGGGCCCGGGGCACTCCTATAGGGTCCAGGAGTCTCTATAGGGCCCGGTGTCCCTCACCAGGGCCTGGGGGTCTCTATAGGGCCTGGGGCACTCCTATAGGGCCTGGGGGTCTCTATAGGGCCTCGGGCGCTCCTATAGGGCCAGGGGCACTCCTATAGGGCTTGGTGGTCTCTATAGGGCCAGGAGCACTCCTATAGGGCCCAGGGGTCTCTATAGGGCCCGGCGTCCCTCACCAGGGCCTGGGGCACTCCTATAGGGCCCAGGGGTCTCTATGGGGCGCGGGGTCCCTCACCGGGGCCTGGGGCACTCCTACAGGGCCTGGTGCACTCCTATAGGGCCCAGGGGTCTCTATAGGGCGCGGGGTCCCTCACCAGGGCCGTACGCTCGGGCCTTCTTGGGGTTGAGCTTGGGGCGCAGGGGGGCGCCCGGCTTGAGCTTGGCCTTGGGGAACTGCGACAGGTAGGTCATGACCGAGTGCTCGTCCACGTTGGGGTCCACGATCTCCTCGGGGGTGATGACCTGGGGGGACACGGGGGGTGAGGGCGGCGCCGGTGACAACACCCGGACGCCGGGGCCCCCCGCGGCCGCTCACCTGCGGGATGCCCAGCCACTCGTCCGCCTGTTGCATGGCCTCGCGCGCGTTGTCCACGGGGCGGCTGGCGTCCCACGAGTCCCAGTCGGGGCACAGCCCTGCGGGGACCGCGGCCACCGTGAGCCCGGGGCCACCCGGGGACGCCCCAGGCCACCCGGAGCCACCCCCGTGTCCCCAGGTACCCCCAGGACTGAGTCCCATGTCCCAGGGCCACCCCGTGTCCCCAGGAACCCCCAGGGCCACTGCCATGTCCCCAGGGCCACCCCTTGTGTCCCCAAGCACCCCTAGAACCACCTCCACACGCTCAGGGCCACCCCAAGCACCTCCAGGGCCATCTCCATGTCCCCAGGGCTAACCCCTGCGTAGCCCAGCACCCCTAGAGCCACCTCCAGAGCCCTAGGGCCATCTCCATGTTCCAGGGCCACCTGCTCTGTCCCCAGGCGCCCCCAGGGCCACTGTCACATCCCCAGGGCCACCCCCTGTGTCCCCAGGCACCCCTATGGCTATTGCCATGTCCCCAAGGCCACTCGCTGCACGCCCCAGCACCCCTAGAGCCACCTCCAGAGCCTCAGGGCCACCCCAGGCACCCTCAGGGTCATCTCCATGTCCCAGAGCCACTTCCGCGTCCCCAGGGCCACCTCCATATCCCAGGGCCACCCCCGTGTCTCAGGGCCACCCTCAGGGCTATCTTCGTGTCCCAGAGCCACTCCGCGTCCCCAGGGCCATTTCCACAGCTCCAGGGCCACTCTCAGGGCCACCTCCACATCCCAGGGCCACCTCTGTGCCCCAGGGCCACCCCAGGCACCCCCAGGGCCACCTCCATGTCCCCAGAGCCATCTCCATGTCCCCGGGCCACCCTCATGGCTATCTCCACGTCCCAGGGCCAATTCCATGTCCCAAGGCCACCCCCGTGTCCCCATGTCCCCCTCCCCATCCCCGTCCCCACGTGGGTGTTCACGGGGGGCGCAGCTGTCCACCAGCGCGCCCAGCGCGCGGCCGCTCTGCCAATCCCATGTCCTCGTGTCCCTGTCCCCGTGTCCCCATGTCCCCATGTCCCCATGGTGTCCCCATGTCCCCATGGTGTCCCCATGGTGCCCCCATGTCCCCGTGTCCCCACGTCCCCATGGCTGTCCCCATGTCCCCATGTTGTCCCCATGGTGTCCCCGTGTCCCTCACCGGGCGCACAGCTGTCCACCAGCGCGCCCAGCGCGCGCCCGCTCTGCCAGTCCCATGTCCCCGTGTCCCCGTCCCCATGTCCCTGTCCCACGTCCCCATGGTGTCCCCATGTCCCCATGGTGTCCCCCACGGTGTCCCCACGGTGTCCTCACCGGGCGCACAGCTGTCCACCAGCGCGCCCAGCGCGCGGCCGCTCTGCCAGTCCCATGTCCCCATGTCCCCATGGTGTCCCCATGGTGTCCCCATGTCCCCGTGTCCCCGTGTCCCTCACCGGGCGCACAGCTGTCCACCAGCGCGCCCAGCGCGCGGCCGCTCTGCCAGTCCCACGTCCCCATGGTGTCCCCATGTCCCTATGTCCCCATGGTGTCCCCGTGTCCCCGTGTCCCCATGGTGTCCCCATGGTGTCCCTCACCGGGCGCACAGCTGTCCACCAGCGCGCCCAGCGCGCGGCCGCTCTGCCAGTCCCATGTCCCCGTGTCCCCATGGTGTCCCCATGGCTGTCCCCGTGTCCCCGTGTCCCCATGGTGTCCCCGTGTCCCCATGGTGTCCCCACGGTGTCCCCGTGTCCCTCACCGGGCGCACAGCTGTCCACCAGCGCGCCCAGCGCGCGCCCGCTCTGCCAGTCCCATGTCCCCGTGGTGTCCCCATGGCTGTCCCCGTGTCCCCACGTCCCCATGGTGTCCCCATGGTGTCCCCATGTCCCCGTGTCCCTCACCGGGCGCACAGCTGTCCACCAGCGCGCCCAGCGCGCGCCCGCTCTGCCAGTCCCATGTCCCCATGGTGTCCCCATGGTGTCCCCATGGTGTCCCCACGTCCCCATGGTGTCCCCATGGTGTCCCCACGTCCCCGTGTCCCTCACCGGGCGCACAGCTGTCCACCAGCGCGCCCAGCGCGCGGCCGCTCTGCCAGTCCCATGTCCCCATGGTGTCCCCATGTCCCCACGTCCCCATGTCCCCATGGTGTCCCCGTGTCCCCATGGTGTCCCCGTGTCCCTCACCGGGCGCACAGCTGTCCACCAGCGCGCCCAGCGCGCGCCCGCTCTGCCAGTCCCATGTCCCCGTGTCCCCATGGCTGTCCCCGTGTCCCCATGGTGTCCCCATGTCCCCACGGTGTCCCCGTGTCCCTCACCGGGCGCACAGCTGTCCACCAGCGCGCCCAGCGCGCGGCCGCTCTGCCAGTCCTTGCTGAAGTTGGTGATGGGCAGCTGGGGCAGGCGGTTCTGGATCCAGCCCAGCAGCCGCTGCTTGGGCGTCTGCCGCTTGGCCTCCTCCTCGTCCTCCTCGTCCCACATGGGCATGGAGATGGAGTAGTGCAGGATGAGCGTCCAGATGAGCCCCAGGATCAGCTTCAGGTTGCCGTCCACGATGGCCTTGCTGTCTGCGGGGGGACACGGGGACATGGGGACACGGGGACACAGGAACATGGCGCCGTGGGACGGGGGGAGATGGGGACATAGGGACACAGCGCCATGGGAGGGGACACGGGGACTGGGACATGGGGACACGGCGCCACGGGAGGGGACACAGGGACACGGCGCCGTGGGACAGGGACATGGGGACACGGGGACATGGGACGGGGAAACGGGGACATGGGGACACGGGAGGGGGGACATGAGGACACAGGGACATAGGGACACAGGGACATGGGGACACGGCGCCGTGGGACATGGGGACACGGGGACATGGGGACACGGGGACACAGGAACATGGCGCCGTGGGACGGGGGGAGACGGGGACATAGGGACACAGCGCCATGGGAGGGGACACGGGGACATGGGGACACGGGAGGGGGGACATGGGGACGCGGCGCCATGGGACGGGGACATGGGGACACGGGGACATGGGACAAGGAAACGGGGACATGGGGACACAGGGACACGGCGCCGTGGGACGGGGGGACATG
>NW_028289737.1:0-66226 GCF_059628265.1 Tinamus guttatus | reverse complement strand
GCTAAACAAATAGGAAGAGAAGTCATGATACATACTTGTAACATAGAAGAAATTTAGACATATGTCAAGTGAGGAAGTGCAGTTCCATAAACATGCTATTTATATAGTGCCAAAAGTATACTTTTACAGGGATATAAACATTAGTCGCCCCATCACATACACTCTTTCTGTCTAAATGACACAAGAACACTGCGCTGTCAGAACCAAATCAACACCCAACTTCCAGAAGCAAGCACTTCTCAACTTGGAGGAAACAAATCTAAGTTTGTTCTGTGGTCAAGTCACTTGAACAGTCCAAAACTTGCCTATAAAGCACAGAACTGCCAAATGTTATAGCCAAGATCTGTAAATAGGGACTTCAGTCACTTGCTGTTATTAAGCTTTTCTCTAGCTACTCCGCACACTTTCAGAAAGAAAAAGGGAAAGCAAAAGAAAGCCTTATCCAAGCTGAAACTCAGGGGAATGTATTCAGGCAGAATATAATTAGCCAAGCTGGAAGGTGGCCAAAATGCTATACACAATATCATGCTCCTACAAAAAATACCCAAGGATTTTGAATGACCACAAACACCAGGACCTTATTTCATCTATTGCAAACACCACAATCAGGTAACCTCCTTTTAAACCAGACACAAATCTTAACTACCTTAAAATCATTCAATTCAGTACATCAGCAGATACATCCACAATCTGCATTCCTGTTTCTTAAGTGGCAGAGAAAATGATACTCTGTCTTTCTATCATTTGCCTACCTAATGACCGATGCTGACAGTAAGCAGGTCTTCTTTGAGTCTGGCTGAATTTGAATGGAGAAATGTAATGAGACTTAAACAACAACAAATGCAGCCATTTGTGGAGCATGAACATTTGAAGTCTGACACCTATTTCTGCTTCTTCCCATGTCTCGAGCCTTTACCTGACCTGATCAGGAAAAAAGATGACAAATACCATCAATACCAACCAGAAAATTTGCAAGCTAAATTCTTGTCTGAATGTAGAATTGTTTAGGCAATAGTTTTTGGTGTAAACTGGCCTGCTTGACAACATGAAAGGGGAGCAAATTACAGTGAAATAAGATGTTATTGTAAGGACAATGAGGGCTGCTTCATATCAGACAAAGCTTGCCAGAACATTATGTTTTGTGACACAATTAATCATGCGAAATAAAACATAGCCTTAAACACATTTTAGGACTAGATTCTATATAGATCCTTGCATCTAGCATATAGCATTTCTTTTTCCTAACCAACTTTTTTTTTTTTTTTTTTTTTTACAAGATATTGTTAATAATTTGTGAACAACAACAACAAAAATCATAAAATATAAATAAGTTGTTTACAGAAATAAACATTCTGGAACATGGAATTTTATTCAGTAATTGCTCTACTGGTCATAAAACATGCCTGAGAGCCCAAAGTGTTACTTTATTGCATTTAACAGCAACAATTAGCCGCTCAATTTTTCCATTGCTTCAGCAGACAGTATAGTTTTCTACTCTAAGATGAGGTTTAAAGAGGAAAGACGAAAAAGTGTTTGGGGTAAAGCACACAGGTTCTTGTGTATGACCGCATACTCTAGAGGTGTATGTGTATACTGCACAAGAGACCATCAGGGTTTAAGCTGTGTCTTAAGAAGTTCAGAAAGCAAATAGGCTGCAGATTTTTTTTTTCCTTCTTCTTTCAAAGCTCAGATGGACAATATAGAGGAGAGGGAGCAGTGAAGAATAAGGTGCTCTATCCAACATATTACAGGCAACAAATTCTTTACAGCTGAGCAGTAAAATAAGTGCAAAACTGAAGACAGCATAAAGAAGCAGTGTCCCTACCACACCACTTTATTTACATTATTGTCCAGGGGCCAAGAGGGGTAGGGGGAAAGTAGGCAGATCCTAAATTCTTCAAGAACAGAAGAGACTAGTGAACTACTGAATTAGCAGGTTTCCAAATGCTTTGAGTTGTTGCATTAAATAATTTCTGTAGGAAAAGATGCATGTTTTTGTGAGGAGGAAAATGCACACACTAAAGTATTTTTCAAAGAATAAAAATAATCAGTGATTTCTGAGCTTTTTTTTTTTTTTTCTTTCAGGGTAGTAAACATGGGAGCCAAGAGACATGGGGTCAGAATTTCCAAGAACTCTCTTTATGCAGATACTTATAACTTAATAAAAAATATAACTGTGTTATAAATTTGGAAATTCTGATTGAGTGCACTGCAGATGTGACAGAAGATATTAGGAGTGAAGGAGCTTGGCTACCTCACCACAGAGAAAATTCACCACAAGTGATTGAGAAATTATGGCATTACACCTGCTGAAGAAGCTGCTGCATCCTGGAGACTGGAATATCCACCTTGCATACTCATATCACTAGAAGTCCAGTTTGGACCTGCTTCCAGCCTATCACTGCTTCCAGCATCTTACCACTCATCACTCCCCTCCTACCAGCACACAGTGATTTGAAAATTTGAAATACAAGGAAGGAAAAGAAAGATTAAATTAAAAATATTGCTTGTGCATACAATCTAGGCATCCCTCCCCCACAAAAGTTTAATAAGGATTGTTAGTACATCATTGTAGCTGGTGATTGTGTAGGTACACACGGTAATTGCATGTATTTGCACTAATTATGTAAATGCACAATAATTAAAGCTCCAGGGTTTTCATGGTAAATTTTTAAAACAGTCATGGATTTGTCATGGCAGAAGTGTCAGACATGAAAACATATGAGGAAACCCTACCATAATTTAAATATACATATGCACACATCCACAGAGCCTGAAAAACGCATGGAAGCTTTTTGAGGAAGGCTTGAACTAACAGTGAAGTACTGCTGCCCTTTCTCCGCCTAACCATTGCGCTTCTCCCCTTCAGCCGTGGAGGGACAGAAGGCAGGAGCACACTAGTGCTCCCGTGCTCTGAAGGGCCTTTCCCAGGGCCCTAGCGCACACCAGCACCCACAGCGGGGCAGACACCCAGCGTCCCCTCAGAGCCAGGGTGGTGCCGCACACCCAGCACAAACTGCGAGAGACCCAAACCACGCACGTCTTGGCTTGGCCCACCGGCGACTCCAGGCACCCACAGGTGCTGCTCGCTCCCTGCTGTGGCGCAGCTACGGCCCTGTCTGCCCACACGGCTCCCTACAACCACCCCTCTCCAGCCAGAGCCACCCCCATGAGGAGTCAACAGCGGAGCTTTAAGCTACCGAGGCCTAATATCTTAAGCCAAGGCACAAAAGAGAGCTTCCTCAGGATTTGCAACAACGCTTTAAGAGGATTTACAACACTTACAGCCACACACTGCCACTTATTCAAGCCTAACCCTAGGTACGTGGGTCAGGGGCTACTGTAGCACCTACCTTCACGGTGCCTGCAGCCATCACATCTCACGTACATGACAGTCACTGCAGAGCAGAGGAAAAGCCATAACCTGCAGCTCCCCAGGACCATACAGTACTTCAGCCTTTACCCGAAAGGCCCTTGGGCCCCTCCAGGTGCTACTTGTAGGTGGGAGTTTGGAGCAGCTGCCAGGATGTGGCCATCAGCGCAGCCGCTGCTCCACAGGTGTCTTTGGATGTGTGAGCCTCGTGCTGCTCTCAGCCAGAAACAAACTACACCACCACTACCACCAGAGCCGCATTCTCCCCAGTGCCCTCTCTGAGAAGAGGGCCAGTAAATATTTCTGGGCTTATGTAAAGCATAAGGGATGTTGCTGACTAGAACTACAGCTGAGCTGAAATAGCATATTCTTCCTCGTGCTTCAAGTTAGTTTCACCTAGCTTTGATGCTTCTTTTTAACCCTGTCTTTGAAGATACCTCTTCTGGTTTAAAACAGAAGTTTTTTTTTTTTTTTTTTTTTTTAAGACTATCAATGATAAAAATTGATCAAAACTAGTGATACAGAATTATTTTTTAAATATCTTATAAGGGATGGGGTACAGTTAAACAAAATAAACTGTCTAAGGTAGTGACTATTTTCTATCATGTTTCTCACAACAGACTTCTTTCAGCTTTTTCTGTCCCCGCAGTTATAAGATTGTCCATTATTATGTTTGATAGGCATTAAAGATGGTAGGGTGTCATTTGAAAATTTTCCATTTGCAGTAACTTTTTTTTTTTTTTTAATAACTGAAAATCATGAAGGAATACAGAGGATTTCACACAACTGCAGCCTTTTCCAGAGAAGAGTATTGCTAAAACATTGATCTGTTGTATTAATTTCCTTAAATTTTACAGTAAGTTTGTCTATTCTTTGGATATTGAATAGCAGACGTCTAGGATTCATGGAAGATGGGGTTTGTGGGCACAAAAGGAAAGCAGGAGAGCTGGGTTACAGCTGTAGCCAATTTTCTGCACATCCATAGGATATTTATTTCTGCTTGCCTCTGTTGTAAAGGCGTATTGTAAGTCTAAGTTAGTGCTTTAATTTTTGTTAATGCAGGACCAAAGGTCTTTCAGATGTTTTTGTCTAGTGGCAGCTTGCACGATAAAAATTAGCATCCAGCTTCGTGACTGCCCAAGCCAAGTAAGCTCATGATCTAGAGATGTCCTTTGGACTCCTCCACATGCTGTATGAACACGTTGGCAAAGGCAGGAAAATGCAGACATCCCCATTTGGAGAAGATATACAAATCAGAGACAGAAAAAAAGTGAATCGGGTCCGAGCCTTCTATTATTTGTACACACCCTTTTTGTATCTAATAATACAACTGTAGCGTGAAATGGTAGTGATGATGGCAGGCCCTCTGCAAACACAGATCTGCTCTCATCATATTGCCTAAACGTCACTGTTACTTTTCCAAGTGTTTGGAAGTCCTTTCCAGAGACGTCAGTACGATTACCCTTTTTCACAGCTGGGAAAATGGAATCACCATAGGGAAAAGGACTGTGGCCATCTAGAAGACCAAAAGAAGAAGAAAATATACTTCAGCACTAATCCAGCTCGCTCTATCCTCTACTCCAGTGCATACACCTTCTTTTGCAAATTCTCTTTCTGTCAGTGCCTTATCTATGAAAAGAGTTTTGATTAATCAGATTATCAAAAGCAGTTTGCTAGTAGAGCTGGCATTCCAACTCCTTTATAAGAAGAGCTGCGTTCTTAACTCCTGTTAATCATGCCCATGGCGTCTCAAGTTGACTGCTTGGACTTGAAACATCATCTACAGCCTGTGAAGAGTTTATTTCATACTTAAACATCTGTGTGACTCTCTGGCCTACATGACCAACATGAATAAGAATTGGTAAATATAAGTAAAAATAAATAAATAAAATACATTTCAATGTGAAATGCATTTTTCACACTGGCTGTTGTGAAACCACAGGGTGCTCTGGGGAGGTTGCGTGAGAAACGCTGCCGTAACAGGCAGTTGGGTTGGTAGTGCTGGGAGAGATGAACCACGGCCATTCCCAGCTTGTTCGTGGTGAAGGTGTCCCTTGCTGGATGCTCACTAACCAAACCCACAGAAATAGGAGACATTCCTGGAAATCCAGCTTGCATGATTTGCTCAAAAATCAGCCGTGCAGCCAGTGGCAGACTCACAAGGAGAGCTTGTACCTGAACCTGCTCCTGCCGCAAGAAGCTACATCGCCAAGTGCCTTGTTCCAACAAGTCGGCAACAGTATATGCATATTTTAAATCCCCAAACTGAGTCATCCTCATTTAAATGTAGGTTAAACCAGCTGAGTATATCATCCTTACTAACGCGCTGCAAACTGTCGATGAAGTTTTTTCTCTGAGGCACATGCTCAGCCCGGTGAATTCACCCCTGTTGTGACCCAAAGTTGAGCAGTTATTTCCTTTTTGCTATATCACATTATATTGCTGTGAAAGGAAGGGTACTAACATGTCTTCATTTACTGTGCTTGTTCTTTTAAAGAAGAAGAAGAACACTGTTGTTCCAAGCAGAATTACACTTGTTCCACTTTCCCTTGCTTTCAAAAATTTAAAAGCAGAAAAGCAAACATATAAGCTTTTCTCTTTTTTTTCAGCTGTACGGTTTTATTTATTTAATCTCTATGCATATACATTCTCCAGTATACATGCTGAAACAGCATCCATTTGATTTCCTGTTATTGTTAATGATTCTACTTTTTTGTGGGTGTTTCATTTTATTTTAAACAGAGGCTCATGCAGCAAGTTTGGCTTGAATTAATGACTTCCTGACTTTTGATGGTATTCTTTTCTCTCAGCCTTACTTTTCCACATTTCCTTTCTGGAAATTTTGCCTTTCTTTGGGCAGCTGGCATGATAAAGAGGCCCTGCCTGGCGGGTAGAGGCAAAAATATTCCCAGTAAGTAGAAGTGGCTTTCAGAGCACTTATTACTGTATACACTTCACCTTCAAAAACCTGGAAAATCCCAAAGCTCGTGTGAAAGCATGTAAGGCGTGCTTTATATAGCTACTACTACTGGGGTATGGTTAAATCAAACTGCGAAGTCTTTGCACTGTGAGTGGAGTGCCTTTATATCCACAGGGGTCCTTCAGCAGGACCAGGTCCCCATGGCCCAAACCGCTCCAGGTGCTCCTCTGTGGTGGGGCCCCTTCCTGCTGGCACTGGGGTTGAGACAACCCAATGCAGGTCCTTGCCACTGGGAGTGGAGCTGCTGCTGGAGCAGCCCTCTGCTTGAGTAACCCCAGATACTGGGACAGGTGCTTGCAAATGCAATTGAAGCTTTGAGACGGGTGCTAGCAGCTCAGCTTGCTTCTATTCAGACTATCATCCCATCTCATGACCATGTCATCAGTGACACCTCCAACAGTGTGTCCTACACAGGCTTGATAGGGCTTCAAGATTAGATCTGGGAAACACAAGGTGCACCTGTCAAAAGTCCTGAAATCTGAAGGTACTATTGCTAAAAGATTTTTTTTTTTTTCAGGGAGAAAGCTCCTCTGTCCCTTCGACGGGGGAAAGAAATCCCACTTCTGGGCAATACGTGCTAATGTAGCCCACTCACCACGCAGTATTGCCGTCTTGTCTAGTATTTCTGAATCAGTCCTCTGGGAGCTGTCTGGCCCTAGAGGGCTGGGAAATGACAAGCAGAGCAACCAGCCTTTCAAATGATAAAGATGGAAAGAAGCAAAAGAGCAATAAAAAGTCCCCTTAACCTGATATTAAAAATCTCTCATATCTTGTTCTAAATTGATCTGGAGGAAAGAGCAGAGTGGAGTGACTCTGATCATTTCAAACACATGAACAATCCTTTTGGTATTTTATAGATATATGGAGGGCAGATTTTGCCAGAGCTGAATTCATGTAAAATGCCTACAATATTTAGACACTTGAAGTGAGATTATTCTTCCTCTTTTAATTTGGAGAACCTGAATTTCTCAGCCTAAGTATTTTTGCTGTTCAGACTTTTCTCAAAGTCATTTCTCTGGGGAACACATGTGCCAAGAAAACTGGCAATCTGGCCCAAGAGTATATATATTCCCAGTGTTATAAAAATATATAAGAAGGTGGCTTCTGCCTTTTTTTTTTTTTCCCAGGAAAATTGCACAATGAATTCCGCAGGCCAGCAACACGAGCAGAACCAAACCTCCCACCATTTCAGGGTTATTCTCCACTTTTGTGACATAATGCTGACCTGCAAATTCTACAATATACTTAACAGGAAAATTCTTCAAGCCCAGTGGCTACCTTGAACCACCATTTACACATACTTTGTTACCAGGTTGGGTCAGAGGCTCTTTTCCCACCACCACTCTACCTCTTTGGGTCTTTTTTCTGTTATGTTTTCTTCCTAGCTTCTATTGACTAAAGTATAGTCAGAATAGTTGGCGCACTGTCAGTGTCCACCCTACGAATTGTTGGGCTGCCAAAGATCCACCGTGGCTAATCTGACTTCAGAGCAAGGCTCGGGCTCATCAGAGCTCACAGGAAAGGTGCCAATATTATACAAGATATGCAAGGACCAAGTCTTAAAACACCGAATGAAATATTATGTGATCTGACCAAGGGTACAACTAAACCACAATGACTTTGTGGTGAAAATGTGGCACTAAGTGACAGCGTCCGGCTTCTGCCATGCCCACCCACCTTCTACCATCCTCCTACAGAGCCCACATGAGCACCAGTCAAGGCGGGTGAGATCTCCTTCTTGTATACAGCTTGTTACTACACACACGTGCTTTATAGTGCAAAGGATGTACTACTTTTCACCTGGGACAGTGCTGTGAGCCAAGACGCCTCCTCCAAGTCCCTGGAGTTACTCTGAGGCTGCCTGCCCAGCAGTATAGGTCTACCTCAGCTACACATTTCTGTCTGACAATAAGATTTCCACTTCAGAATGTGTTTGCATTGTGAAGCTAAAGAAAGAAAATGTTGAAGATTTCTTGTGAAAATTCAAATAGCCATGCTTGTCATCGAAATATTAAGCAGTAATATCAATATTGTAACACTTAGCATATCATAACATTGAAAACAAAAGCAATTGAAATGGCAATCAACATGAAAGTCTGCTTATCAAAATAAATGAGAATGCTCTAAGCACGTGATTCTGCTCTCTCACTTTGGAAATGTCCCTGAAATCAACACACTCTCTCAAAAGATTTGGATTTCACTCAGACTGCGTTTTCCAACTAAGAAGTGTAAATATTTTAGGATGGCCACGCTTTGCAAATACTTTCCACCAACCCAAATGACTGCACAAGGTAGAAGGAAACGGTGAATCAGGCCCTCTGGATTTACACCAGAGTAATGGAGAGCAGAAAGCGATATAAGGTGTGTGTTAATGGATACTAATTTGCTTCTACTTGCTTACAGAGATCTCTGGGCAGCTCTGAATACTTTGGTACGTCTAGCTTATTTTTCATATGAAAAAAGGAGAGCGTGAATACTTGAAGAGCTGCTCTGGAGTAGACAAGCCAGTCTTACTACAAAGAAATTCTTGTGCCCCTTTAATTACCCTTCTTCACCTGTAGGTGGAATTTCCACTCAAGCAGCTTTAGAAACGCAAGCATTCGCCTGGGAAGAGATTTCTATGTTTGTCTTTGTACAGCAAACACTGGCTCTGTTGTGCAGCTCGGGTTGCTGATTCTAATGATTTCCTGAATTCAGCCTGCTTCGTACCTCAGGGAAGGAAGCAGTGATCCTCTTGAAAATTCACGTAATTGCTTTTATTTGATTTTTATTAAACCCCATTCAAGAATAATATGATGGCTTCTTTATTACATTGTTCATCACTGAGGCATTTTTAAATTTGCTTTGCTAAAAGAAATAGTTTACCAAGCCAAAGACGTACGAATTTTTGCAGAGGGAAAACTGGGAGGATTTTTTTTTCTTTTTTTTTGCCTGAAGAGGATACCTACCTAGACTCACCTCTGCTAACAGGCCGCGCTCTCCCCGCCTCACTCCGCAGTGCATGTCTTGCTGCGTTACATTACGCATACGCTTGGTGCTTGCCAGGGCACGTGGCCCTGGTGTGGCCAGGCCGTTCCCGGGCAGCGCGAGATCCCTCTTCCCCCGAGCGGCTATCGTGGCGCCCACGCAAAGCGGGAACCGGCCGCCACGTGCAAGGGAGGCTTGTTAGTCCTCCCTTTTACACCTGGGGTAACCGCTGCAGAGAAGAAAAATATGCAGTCCACACAGCAAAAACAAAAGTAGCAGAGCAACTAAAATGCAGGATAAGCGTTTAGTAAAACCACCAGGCATCTCCGCATGATCACAGGGACTGGCCTGCCAGCCTCTGGTGTCCCCTCCGAGCGCCACGTCCCCAGGCAGCACGTTAACAAGGAAAGCCCTCAACCCATCCCGGCAGTCCTACTGTGGGACACTAAAGACAGCACCTGGACAAATGTAAATCTCCCCCAACTCTTCAAACACATCCAGCCCAAGACCCCCCAGCCCTTGGTGTGTCCGTGACTGCCGCTCCTTGATGGCATGCTGGCTGCACATCACCTTAGTGAACTGAACTGAAAATTACACAGCTGCAGCAAAGAGCAAAAGGCGGAAAAAGGTGAGCAAATATAAATAGTGAAGTGAAACGAGGTGAGGAGAGAGCAGCGAGGGCTAAATGGGTATTTCACAAGCAGAGCTTCAGCGTGCACTTGCCTAGGAGCACACGTGTCTCTGCAGCACTGTGCTCAGGTGTCCGCCTGGCTGCCGCTCCACTCCCGCCTTGGGGCACCTCAGCTTTGGCTACTGTTAGCCCTAAGCTGTTCATTTTCAGAGCCATTGTGACTTTCACATCCTGTAACAAATTGCTGAGCTACGCTGTGTATTAACAATACAATTAACAAGCAAGCGTTAACACCCTCTCCTTGCTTTTATATCTACAGTGTTCTAGTCCTTTCTTGCAGTCATTTGCTAAAATTGGACATATTTTCTCCATTATTTTAAGCTTAAATCATTAAAAAATACCTCAATTGACTTAAAAATCATTTTTTTTCCTTTTTTTTTTCTCAGTACTTCCTCCTAATGCTAAAGACTTTTCTTATCACTCTGATGTAACCTTCTAGTTTCATGATGTATCCTCTAGACTGCGATTCTGGAGCCCCCATCTGCTGTCGCAGCTGTGGTAGTTCCTGCCGTAATAGGCACTCACTGGTCTTACATGCTCTAAGTGCTTTGCAATATAAATGGGCAACAACACTGTTTCTTTGCTTGGTCTCCCTGGAATAACTCAAAAATAAACTAGCATATATCAAATAAACCCTACGTGTTTTGTCTGTCTCAGGCTCTTCACCATCTGGAGCAGTTTCCTTGGGGCTCGAGAGCCTCTTTCGTGAAGACCCTAGTGCCCCCCATCTCCCCCAAGGCCCCAAGCTGCGGAAGCTGCTTGTTTCTTCGTCTCTCCAGAGTTACATATCTCATTATCATCTGGTCCCATCGTTACTGAAAAATCAGCCCCCAAAGTATGTTGTGCCTTGACAGTCCTTGGGAAGATAACAGTCCATTGCAGCGCACGGGGCATCCCACGTGAACCATGCCGTGTTTTGGAGCTCCCAAGAGCAGAGCCGCGTTGCTGCCAGCCCCGTTCGCCCCGCACGGCTTCGCAGCAGGTCTGCCGCACGCGGCGCTTCCTCCGCTGGGGCGGCTCAGCCTGCGGCGGTGCTGCAGCCCCTGCCAGGGGAGTCCCTAGGTGCTCTGGGCCACCCATGTTTGCATGGGGATGCTCACCCAGAGGATCGCACTGAGCGTCATCGGCACCCGCTGCAGATGCAGGAGCCTCCCGGCCGCGTGTGCTGCACTGCTGAGCGGCTCGCATCATGCCTAATGGCTCGCTGTGCCCACAAAGGCAGAGGGGCATGCGACGTACAGCACTTTCCTATCATCAGCCTCCTAACATCAATGAGTTCGTACATTTCTGAGCCCCTTTCTGCTCCTGGTTTATGTCTCCAGGCAGCTAGCACTATATTGTGCTAGCTAGACACCATACAGATAGTTTGTATGGTACCTAGAGCCTAATTTGGTAGATGCCTTCATTGGGCATTGTGGTAATGAATGGATTTGTATGTGATAAAAAGATGGGGTGAGCTGAGAGATAATCTATCAATATCTCACCTATTGGGAGCTGCGTTTAAATCCTTGCAGCTTTGAAATGTGGTCAGGCTGCAAAGCAGTTTAGGATAACAAGTAAAGACTGTTATCATGTCCAATTACTCTCGAAAGGAAATTAAGAGAGGCAGAATATAATTACTTGAACTGGAATGCAGCCAGAGTGTTGGGGTGATCATTTGCTGTACGATCATTAACGACTGTGGTGGAAAACTGTGGATTTAATGCCATGAGGTAAATACTGATTCTCACAAGGAATATGCTTGTTAAGAGAAATATGGTTGCAGTCATAGAAGACTGTTAATTGAATCCTGTGAAGGGTGAGCATCCATCTTCTGAAACCAAGTATCAGCACTAATATCACTCAAAATACATAGAAACACTGCTTAACAGCTAGTGGGAGGCAGGGAATCAGAACAGTTCTGCCTCATTTTGTTTGGCCCTGACAATAAAACACCAGAATTTATAGAAATTTCTGTAGCTAGCTCTGTCTGGCCCCTTTTGGACATTGCAGAAGTTTGCATATAGTGTGTCCAGTAAAACTGCTAAGCAGTAGGGACTGAAGGAATAACTTGTCATAAATTCCAGATATGAAAAGAGGCTTTTGAGGTTTCATGGAAGCCAGGCTGTTTAACAAATGAGGCACTGTCTTGCTGTCCTGAGAGGAATAGCAAGTTTTTGTACTTCAGTAGGGTCTTTCATGCATTTAGATTACCCTTCAATTTAGCTTCAAGGTACTCCAAAACAGAAGAATAAACAATATATGATAATTGCTCTATCTTTTACTGCAATGCAGTAGATATATACCATATTATCATTAGAGGTGTGAAAAAAAATCTACTATTCAAAAATGCTTAAGGAATTTGAGAACATAAGAATCCAGTTTACACTTCCAACATCTCAGATTAAAAGCTTTAGCCTGATGAAGATTTCTGCGCAACACTTCTGCCATCAGCTACCTTTCACATCCAGCCTATCCAGTTCATACTCAGTTCCCATTATGATGCTGGGAGCGACAGCACTTGCCAAAGTTTGAGGGATAATTTAAATACTGTGCTAGGGAGAGGTGGTTTTCTGAATTACAGCCTAGTGGAATTAGAGCCTAAGGACTAAGAAAAACTTCCAAATCCAGCTTGTGAAGGCCCTTGGTAAAGAACTGGACACTTAAAAGTGTGAGGCTGGATCCACATCTCACTCCAGCCCATACATTAGTCCCTTTGAAACCTGGGATCAGGTTAGGCTTTCATAGAAACTCATGAGCTGCAGGAAGGTTCAGCCAAATCCATAGAAAATGCTAGGACTAGGGGATCGAGGGGAATGGCAGGTTTCCCAGGAAGCCCCATAGCTGTTGTGCACTGCTGGAAGGACCAGAGGCAGGAGAACTGCTTGGTCTGAATCAAAATGATCTCGTTAAAAACATTCAAGTCTCTAAATAGAGCTGCTCTTGGGAGCGTGGTTATTTAGCCTAGGAAAAGGACTTCATTGCACTCACCTCCCAAAGGAACCTGCTCATGCCAGGGCCAGCGGGGTGTCCAGGCCTTCTCTCATGCTGCTTTTCTGAGAGGGTAAGAGAGCTGCCATAAATGTGTGGCACCCCCACAAGGGCCAGACCTGCCTTGTGAGGCAGCACTGCCAGCTTTCATAATCTATCTGGCAGAAGACTACCAGGAGAAACTAGATGTGGAACGGGCAGAGTCCTGAAGGTCAGCCCAATTTCAGCACATCACGTTTAATGAGTGATTGGGAACTAGAATTCCGAACGAGTATTTAGTAGTTCAAGACCTTTGCACAGTGGGAGAGGTGAAAGTCTTTGGTGTAATCTATCAAGTTTTATGCCCATTCTCTTACTTCTGAATGTATAAAGGCAGCTAACAGCACTTAACCTAACTTAACATTGCTGGTATTGATAAATAGGGAAGTATTTATTAAACAGCATAACTCTGAGGAGAAAACTCTTAGCCCATCAAATCTACCTAGTCCAGGGGAAAGCAGGACCCACAAGCGGCTGGACACGAGAGGCTAGATCGGGAGGAGGCTGAGGACAAAGCAGCACCGAATCAGTTAATGAGATGTAGATGAAGTAAGATCTGCAGCAGGTGGGATGGCCAGAGGAAGGCATTTAAAATGGTATTGTAGTTCCTAAACTTTATGGTCAGAACAGCTGGGATGGTTAAGAAGGACAGAGATTCCTGACTTTGTTTACAGGTATGAGCTTACAGAAAATGGCTTCTTCCACAGTCTTCCCTTTAGAACTTCAGAGGTGCTGTGCTTCCCTCCCCATCTACTCCAGCCAAGTACTTACACAGAGGGCTTGGAGCACAGCCACAGCCCAGCCTTCATTTCTAGCCTCAGAGGATAGATCCATAAATAAAGCAAACCCCAGCATGGCAGGGTAATCTTCAAGAATGCCTCAGCTTAAATAAACTTTTATAGCAAAACTATAACCCTTTCCTTGCAAGTCAAAGGGAGTTGGTCTGATTTATACTTCCTGCTCCATCATCAAGGACCACACGGAGAGTCGCCATCTCCCCTGCAGATAAAACGGCACGTGCAGCAGGTGGCAGGGGCAGCATCCAGCCTGGCAAACCTGTCACACAGCTATCCTGCAAAAAAGGCCATCCTGCAACAAGGACTTCCAAAGGGAACGCGTTTCACTTTGGCTCCACCAAGGTTTCTTACACTAACTTCACTGACATTTGTCTGGTGCCAGTTAATTTACTTCTGTCTGCTCTAGCACCATCAGGCCAAGCGTAAAGGCCTCCGCGCACAGGTTTGCACCGGCGTGAGCAATCTCACGTCACAACAACGTCAGCAGCGCCTGTGAGCGCTGCGAGCGGGTGTTTGCTCGGGCTGGACAGCGGCTACGTCGCGCTTGCTGCGAGGAAAACGAGTGGAACCCTCAGGCCATGGAGGGACTCGGGGGCCAGAGCAACTGTCGCGGGGATGGAGGCAGCAACTCGCAGCCATTTTTAGCTGATCCTGGCCTTTTTAATACTAGAGGTAGGAAATATTAGTTTAGCATCTTTTGATGACTATGGCTATTAAAATATATATATATATAAGATCAGTATTCTCTGAATATCTTAACAATTTTAGAAATGATATAGATTATATGCATACTTAAAATATTGTTTCTCAAAATTATTCAATCTAATCAGTTTTATCTTTTCCTTCTTTATAAAGACAGAGGAAAGATCAGTTTTATAAAATACTTTGAGGAAAGCATCAATTCTGTCTTTTTTTTTTTCCACCACTTCCCCTCTATCCGAAACAGTGTAATTACTTGCAAAGTTACATATCTCACTTTTTAAAAAGTTTTAGAGTCTGCATTCATGATTACTTTTTACTCATAGTATCCCAATTCTACCGGGTCTTGTGATTGTTTCAGGTTTTCACGACAGACACATGCACAAAAACCAGCATGCTCTGCTTTTCCTTTTTAAACTACTAAAAATATACATAGACACAACAACAACATTGAATGGCAGGAGAACGTTTTCCTTCCACTGTAATAACCAAGGGACAGTTATGAAGCAGCAACAGGTCATCCCCATACGGCACCCTCTGCGTCAGGCAAGATGAACGTGCTTGTGTCCCTTTGGTCTGGAATAACGTGAGGCCAAGCTGCTGCACTTCTGTAGGAATGAGGTCCCCGAGGAATCAGGGATGGGCACAGGTGCTCCCCAAGGTCCCTTCTAGCCCTGCTGCTCTAAGCCTGTCCTAGGAAAGGGACCAATCTTTTCAATCCAAAGTTATTTCAGATTCAGCTTCTCTCAAAAAACCCCTCCAAGCACCTTTGCTATGGAGGGGTTGGAGCTGCTGTGATTTACAACAGAAAGGTGTAACTGATGCAGGTTGTAAGAGCCCTTTTTAAAGAAGGAAGCAAGAGGTCTGCACTCTTCCCAATCGTACCAGAGTTAAAATTACAGTGATTGCACTTGTAGGCTGTCAAATAGTTGTTTAGCATGCTATTTGTGTGCACAGACACGGCACCTGCAATAACTAATGCCTAGGTTAGTTTAATACATCTCTTTTAAAACTTTGGTCCCATAGGGCTCTTTTCAGTGTCTGAAAGTTCAACCATTTTCAGCTACCCAGCTCCTACTAGAACCTCTTTCTCATTAAAAAGGTCAAAGGGAAGAAAACAAACAAAACCACCTTTCTGTTTAATTGTCTGAGTACGCACACAGGGAGCGCTGAGCCCTCCGGACACGGACTGCACCTTGGCACTGGAACACAGTCACTTTCCAGCTCTGCACCAACACCGAGTAAAGGGACTGAAGCAGAGGCACACCAGAACACAAGGAGCAATGAACAAGGCGGTTCTATTTGAATCTGCCACAGCAATGACTGTAGCATTTTCCTGACGGCGTATTCTACTCACTTCTGTCCTAACACATGCATTAGCAGAGCACTTAACTGCAGACTAACATATTCCTTTCTCAGGAGGCACTGGCTACAATAAATAGCTAATCAACTAGGAGGTAGGCACCAAAAATAGCAGTGTTTATAAAGGCTACCAAGCATCAGGGTTCATCTCTCACTACCTTTGCAATATTGGCCCAACTCGTCGCTTGTCACTCAGAATATCTACATTTTGTAGACGCAGCCAGCTCCGTTCTCTGTGGTGTTACTGCAGAACAAAGTTCCAGCAGACCATGTGGTGGTGTCTGATAAGATAAGAAAAAGTTATTTTGCGATTTCAAGATAATTTGTATTCTCTGTGAGCTTTCAAGTCAGTGTTAAGGAATTCTTGAAAAGCACTCGGATTCCTCACTTTTAATGGTAGGAAACAAATATGGTTTGGGAAACTGCTGGCTAGAACATTCTGATCCAATAAAATAACTGAAACTGATTTTTCAATGAAACTAAAGTTTTCAAACAACTGACTTTATTTCCAAATGTATGCATTTTACTATTGCATTTCTATCAGGCTTTAAGCTATTTCCTTAAAATGTATTTCACTGGAGAAAAAAAGAAAAAAAAAATCACAGAAGCACTATTTTTGTAGTTAGCTGAAATTTTGAGAAATGGTTGCAAGGGAGAATATCTTAATAATTTTATATCACATTGGTGATCTGGTGTCCTGGGAACAGTATAGAAAAAAGAAAGCCTTTCCCCAAATAAGGCTTGGGTTGTGCTCCCGATACAGCACCCACCTGACTGCCTGTGGACAAGCGACAACGAACACGTGGAGCTGCCGGGTGAGCCTTGGCCACGTCCTGATAAAACATTAACCAAACCAAGTGGAAATCAATGCAAGATTTCCAACATCCGCGCTAGAATTAAGCCAACGCTGAGCACTTCTGAAGTTCTCTAATGCGCAAAGCTTTATTTGGTTGCAAGAGACAAATTGAACTCCTCACACCCAGGGCGCAGGAGCTGCACTGGGCGCACTCTGATGATCATCAGGACATTTTCTGAGCTCAGTCATGACCTCTTCTAAGTTTTCTCTTAGAAAGATTTTCCCTTCTAAGGAAAAAAATTTCCAAATTCCAAATTTTTTGTTTGCTTTCTTCTTCCCTTTTTTCTTGACCAAGACACAGAGCGCCATGTTCCACAGTGCCATCTGGAAAGCAGGTTTACAAACTTCTGCCGGCAGCTTAGGAAAACATACCAGTGCATTTACACCCCCTCAGCACAGGTCCTAACTTCACATTTGAACAGGTGAATTCTGCAAGTTTTGGACAGAAATGCTGCAGGCTGCCAGAATCCTTTTTTACACATATTTAACTTCTAAGTGAGAGAGACTGTCTAGGTAAACCTTATCAAAAGACTGATCTCTTTCTTTTTTTTTTAAATCACATTGAAGATTTTTTTTTTCTTTTTTCTCCTCCGAAGGATGAAGAACCAAATAGGTTTAATAAAATGCTCTTCTCCCCTGTGTCCTCTCCCTTTGAGAACTCTGACAGGACTTGGAGCTAAGAGGCCAGGTCACAGACCAGAGACTATAGGGAAGAACTTGCGCTGAACGCAAGGAGATGGCTGACCCCTCAGACCAAGGGGAGAAGACCCAAGGCCATCACTATCTGCAGTGCATATAATAAGCTTCAAGCACCACATTGCAGATCATTTTAACTTTTTTTTTTTTCTTTTGGTGAGGGAGATTTTTGCCTGTTGTGTTTATGTGACTGAACTGCACTTTGTAAATATCAAACAGATCTCCAGTCAGATTGCTGTGGTCGCACTATTTGCAATGGAAAGAGAGAAATGTGATGTATGAAGCTTATAATTTTCATAACTTTGCTTTCTGTGTATTGAACCTTTAACATTTCAATATCCACGTCTATCTTTAGAGGCAGCTGCTGTTGTGTTTGGCTGCAGTACCTCACAGAGTGCAGGCATCCTCTCTTGGCTCTGGTACCCTGTTTTTGTCCTCTGCTTATTTTTCCTAAGGTAACTTCTGCATGCAAACATGTTAGTTCCCTATGCTGCAAAACTGAAACACCACAGACAAGTAAAAATGGGAAACATAGCCTACCATTAAGAAGCGGATTTATCAGAAACCTGATTTAAGAAACATGACTGGAAATCAATCAGAGTTTTTCACGGAGTCCTTAACTTCAAGACACTTTAGTATGAAGCAGAGACAAGAGAAAAGACCATCAGAGTCCTTTAAAGCCAAGGGAGAACGTGTTTCTGAGGAGAGCAACACAGGCCTTCCAAGGCCACGGCGGCGCTCCCTTGGGCTTCGGCACACCAGTCAGACTAAACAAGCTGAAGCTAAACAAGATTTTTCTCTTTCTCTTATCACTCTGCTCCTCACTACAGACAGCAGTCGTGGCATGCAAGATGTAGGTGGCTTGAGTAAATAGCAACAATCCGAGGTGTTTTCCTACCTCTCTAATTAACAGTTTAGGCCTCTGTTCTACATGTGCCTCAAGACTGGGGTCATCAATGGTGCTGCAATTTGCTCGTCTGCTTTGTATCACTTTTCAATGTCATTACAGTTGTGACTATGGTTTATAAAAAAAATAAACCTATTAATCACCTACAGAGGCTCATATGAAATAATCCTTTGAACTAGTCATATCTTTGGTCTCCGAACCTTTCCTTATCCCACCATCCATGGTATAAGGCTGTCCCAGTAGCACAGCGTGCTGCATATTTTAATACATTCATCAAGCATTGCACACGATCATTGCTGATGGTCCAAGAAACAGGACTATACAACTGCTATTTGAAGTCATTTGTTGTGTAATTGGTTCAAACTCACTTTGATATTTTTGAAGGCTTTTAGAGGTATTTCAAGAGGATTCCCTAAAAAACCAGTGGCTAGAAATTAATACATCATTGCATTTAAGAGCCTTTTTATCCATCCTAGTAATAAAAATGTAGCAAAATTCATTGTAACAGTTAATCACTGCTTTAAAAAAAAAAAAAAAAAGACCATAATATATTTTACATGGATGCTGAAACACAGTGGCTATGTCAGACTGTCTCCTGTCATCCACTCACGAGTAGACACTCTAAAAAATAATTCTTCCATTCTAGGGCTCTCTCTTCCATGCTTTGCAGCCGAATTTCTTTTCCTTGCAACTTAATGTCCCAATTTACTTAATGTGGACTCATCCTCAAGGTCCAATACATCAAATGGTCTGCAGGATATTATTTACTGATGAAACAGAAGTTGGGTGGCAATACATCACATCCACTGACACAGGGTGTGGAGCACACACAACATTGGGGTGGGTTGCAAGGGAGTGACACCAGACTTACAGTACAAGGCAAGAAGCCACACATGGCACAGCTTTAGAATGAAACTTGAAATGATCCATGTTTATAGTCTAGATAAAAATAATAATAAAAAAAGAAAAAGAAAAAAAATAAGAGAAGTAAGGCCAATTGGGGAAATAATAAACATTTGGCGGAGGAAAAGTGTAAGAATCAGAAAGACAGTTCTTTAGGAGGTATCAAATTGCAACTGGCGAGCAGGGAAGCTAAATTTAACAAGCAAGCAAGGAGAACACTGCTCAACAGTGTGGTTAAATAGCATAAAAACACTGAAATTGGTTAGAGCTACAGACATTTAATGCATCGTGTCCCAGGAGCTGACTCAACAATAGCACAGTAATATTTCAACTTATATTTTACAACATATTTCCCTTGCCAATGTGCTTAGGACAATCTATATATAATTAGATATCATAATTAGCAGCATGGTAATATATTATTTGAGTTGAATGAATAACTTGCAGTAAAAAGATGCTCTCCTTGCTTGTTGAATTTTCCTCAAGCAAACTGGATCTTTCTTAGAGATTGCCAGATCCATGTTGATTACTGCTTTTTCAATGTTCCTTTTTTGGACTGATTACTGTTTGTTTGTTTGTACTATTCACTACCCTGTGTCCAAATCTCAGTTGGCCAGACTTCCTGAAGAGCTAATCCTTATTAAAATTAGACACATTGTTGAAGTTGCAAGTTTGAAATTTCAGTGCAGGCAGTCGCCTTACCTTATGGTTGGTGCACACGTGTATTTTGAGGCTAGGGCTGTAAAAAGTGAGGTCATGTCTTTGTGCCAGAGCTGTGACGCAGGAGCCAGGATAAATTGTTCCCTGACATGTTTAGCCCAGGCCACATCACCTCCACGTTTGCTATCTGCTGATGTCCACACCAGAAGGTCCAGCTGCCTCCTTTCTCAAATGCAACCCTTCAAAGCCAAGGGGATGGGTAACTGGACAGGTTTATCAGAAGGTGGCCATAAGGGCCAGGGCAATCGGCAGCTTTAATGTAGAATTCCAGCTATTTCACTGAGGTGCTCTGGGGTTTCCAAGCTGTCACTGAAACATCCATGAAGATTTAGCAGAAAAAGACAGAAATCTTGGAAGCGTGGCCACGCTCAAAGGATAAAGTTTAACCCTCATTAGGTAGTGTAATGTTGAACACGATTTGTTGTGCTGTGGTTTTGTTACTCAGCCACTAACTTGATTTTACAATGGTTTTCAAATATAGTTCACATTTTTAGTTAAGAAATCCCAATAAAGGTTACATGCCTTGTGCTGTAGCTGTGGCTTGAAAAATAACTGAGCTAAAGCCTAGTTTCTTTATACGGTACTTAAATTTTAATAGTGTTTTTTTCCTTTTATTGATCTTTTGAACACTCCATTTGATACCAAGAATAGAAATAAGCTGAATCGCACATTCTGAAACCTTAGGGCAGGATTGAACATTTTGAAATCTAAAATGAAATCTGAATATTGAAAGAACACCTTTCTTTTGCAACAGGCTAAAACAAAACCTCAGTTTCCTCCCCATTTATCTGAGTTTTGGAAAATTCCAATCCTAGCATGCCATGCAGAGGCTTTAGAGCAAAAAGCATGGACTGTGATTCAGGCTTTTGGCTATAAAATATTACCTTCTCTAGAGAGGAGCATTTCGTTCTGCATGATGCAGACCCTCCACTTTTACAGTGAAACAGTAGTAATGATGCAGTAAAATTCAATTAGTAAGAATATCTGCTATTGCTTTACATAGTGAGAAAATCCCATGCTGCTTCGCTGTCTGCACCGATTGCAGCTGTGGTTACAGTGACACTGTCCTGTAGGGGGAACAAAAATGACTTTGCTGTAGGTGTAACTATTCAGCAAAGATAGGCTTCTAATTTTTCACCCTGAATAAGCCATGCAATGTGATTAAATTAGATCTCTTACATTGTTCACTGACTTCTGGTAAATTACACCTTTGATTTCTGGTCCAATGAAAAGGTGCTAATTACCTTTTTAAGTGCTCATTTAATGTTCTGCAGTGACATAAAGCATTAGTGCAGCAGGCTGCATGCTGGAAGCTTCCAGAGGTTTCTCCCTGCCCGCTCGCTTTCAGCAGCCTCCCTCGTTTTTCCTCCACTTCTTTGCTCTGTCCCTCCAAGGCACCTGCTGTGCGCCAGCTCTTCTGCAGCTGAATAAATCTACAACATGGTTTGCTGCAACTGGCTCCATTTACCACCCCCCCCCCCCCTTTTTTTTTTTTTTTTAAAGTCAGCATCCTCCCTGAGTCTTATTGCTTATTTTCTGGTTCTTCCCTTAGAAGGAGCCTAGGGGATCGCCACCTGCATATTCACGTCCCCTCCTCATAGGGAGGGAGGGATTTGCCTAAGGAAACCTTTCATGTAGGCTTTATCCTGCCTGCACCTTCCTGTTCTATGGGTGCTGTAGTTCTCTGCCTTGCCTGTGCTGAGGGGACAGGTGCTTTACCCTGCCAGGACTGCCTGCTACACACTGATTCCGCTTCTGCTGCATTTCCCTTTAAAAACACCAGCTTTTTTTTTTTATTGCTACTTCCAAAGAAGATTAAATATGGCCTAATTTGAACTTGAAGAATTACTTGGCTTTCACTGAAACACATCCCGTTACACAAAACCCAGGACTGGGGAGCTGTTCAGGGAGGCCTGGGCCTCCCCCTGCTCCGGGCCAGGCTCTTCCCCACAGAAACCCCCAGCCAGGACAAATATTCCAAAATGCTATGGCAAAGCTGTTGTGTAAAAAAAAAAAAAAAAAAAAAAAAAAAAAAAAACCACCAAGTGATGTGATCCCAAATATAGCTTCTGTTAACTTGCTTGAAAAGAAGCTAACATACTCCAGAGTCTGGGTATGAGACAAATGCTGTTATGTTGCAGTTCTTTCTGAGAGGCAATCAACAGCAGTGGAGTTGCTCCAAAACGCCTCCGTGCTGTAAACCTGTTCTTGGTTTTCTTCCTAGGCCCTGTTCCTCTGCTTGTTGCTGCGGTCGTGCATGCTGTTTGCTGCTGGGCTCCCTTTTGGAGAGGAACCCCATGCAGATCACTGCAAGCGCTCCTCCAGGGAGAGGGCAAGGGTGATGTCTGACTGCGTGCCAGTCTCTCCTGCCAGCCAGCACACCTCCTGCAAGCACCACACTAGTGCTGTGCCAGTGGCCTTCTGCACAGCCGCTCGTTCCTGCAGGCACTTGGAACCGAAACACTTCTGTACAATCTTTTCCTTAAACGTGAGGGCAAGCCATTCTTTCACATTAGTAAGCTCATTTCTCCTGAGAAGCTGTAAGGGTGAAGTTGTTCACATGCAAGTGTTCTGATATGAAGGTGATATATCAATGACCCATTTCATCCCCCCACAGAGCCATTTGGTTTTTAGCTACTTTTTTATTTATATTGAGAGTACAATCAAACTCTCATCTAGGACTTTGATCATTTGACATCAGTATGATTGCATTGGGTCTTTACAGAGGAGAGTTAATTAAGGGCACGGATTCATGATTGAATTGGATTCAGCTTTGGTGGCTAAAGAGGTTACTGCTGAGGTGTTAACTGCAGCTCTTCTGACTCTGACAGCAGTCATGAGCCAGAGACCCTCCTGCTGCAGCTCACAGCCCAGCACCTTAACATAAACTGAAATCAATGAGCGCTGGACTGTGTTGTGAACTGTGATGGCCCATGAGTAGATGCATGGTAGAACAGTAGACCTGTTCTGCCACCCCTGCTACATGGTTAGTAACTTCTGCTGGAGAAACAGCATGGGCAACAGTGGGCAATAACTTTCAGAGAGGTCAAGGCCAGCCTGTGACCCCCAGAGCCTGGTGATCTTTGTCATGTTACCAAGAAAATCAGAATAGGAAAAGTTAGCTTTTAATTATCAGACACAGTACTCATTGGTGTTGCATTTCTGTACCTATTAGGCTTGGAAAAGGCAACTAGTCTAGTTGACTTCAGGAAGAGCTTTGTGCAGGTTTATAGCTCTGCAAAATGACAGGGTCAATGCTGTAGAACTTGATCTTGAAATAGGCCAGGCAGAGACAGATTCACAGCTCACATTGCCATGCCCTCTTCAGTAAGTATTTTAAGCATGAGGTGGAAATACAGCCAAGAACATGAGTTCTGAAGGTATATAAAATCTTACTAGCTTGGAACCTAGCACTAGGAGAAAGAGTGCATGTGCAAACGTAAATTCCACTGATATCTAAAGGTATACAGCTCTTGCAATCCTATTTTCACTTCTACAACTACTGGACACTAAAGCCTAGAGTCACCAAAGCCACTTACAATAAAAGAAGAGTCTGAACTCAAGTTTTGTCTCAGAGGCAAAATTAAAACAAAGTGCTAATGTCTGTTGACCAACACCTATACGAGGACCAGGAGTATAGCTGGAGATTTTTTTTTCCCAACTGAAGAAAGAACTTTGATCACAGAGGAGCAATAAAAAGTGCAGTTTTATGTCAATTAGAATTAACTGTGAATTTGTCTAAAGCTCAGTGAAAAAGGTTCTGCAGATTTGCTTGAAATAAAACATATGATTACATCCCTTAAATATTTCTGTTTTTGTTTAAAAACTAAGTTAAATATCTTGACGATGAAGTAGAAAAAGAGAGACATCCAAAATAAACTAGATTGTTTAGGTACTTTTAAAGAAGAATAGACAGGGAAGGGGAACTGTTTTCAATTGCTTTTGTTTTTAGACCATAACTTGTACACATATAAAGTATCAAATTGCTGCAGGTTGTGCCACTTCACCATTTATCGCAATTCCTGACTGTTTTGTACAATGATACCTTCACAGCTATTTATTATCTTTGCTGACTTCGACCCAGAAATTGCTACAGGAGATTTTACCCAATAGTTGCAGAGTGCATCTGCGCTAGCACCTACTATATACTCATTTCAGTAAGACTATGCGATGGTAAAAATATAAAAGTTCTTATAAACAGGCATCATAAAACATTTCTTATTGTTGTAACTTTTGAGTCATGGCCCAAAGACATGAGAGACTCACCCAGTGCAGCATTCTCCGATGTTCTTCCTAGCTCATGCTGGTTTCTTCCAGGGACTCTGACCAAGGAGAGGACCGTGGGTTGTCTTTTTGTTTAATTATCCTGTTCCTAACAGCTATACATTGGCTCACTTTTACTGGAAAGAATGAAGGTGAGACCTTTCTTAATTCATTAGCAATCATAACCTCACAAGTTTGCTAGTTTCTGACAGCCTTCTCTAAATTGTGGTTAAAGACCTCATCAGACTTAGTATCACTCAGTCTAGAGGTTCATCTTAGTTTAAGGAATGCTTAAGCTTTTACTGTTTACAGGAGACCGCAGCCACAGCAATCACATTAGTATCTGTAATGAATGATGATGCAATTCTTACTGTTTTCCTAGCAAAAACTGAAGAGGTACAAGGAGTGGCACCTCATTTCTTATTTTAGTTATGAGTCATCAGCTCTTACCTTAAATATCAAGGCAAGGTCTCCCCATCTAACAAAACAAAACAAAACAAAACCAAACCCAAAACAAACAAAACCTTTCTGTGCTCTAGGAGAAGCAGCTAAGCCTGGAGAGGCTTAAAATTAATGGTTATGCGGAATCCAAACCACCTCCACATTAACAAAGCCAAAACCCCTACAGCAGATGACATTTTCCTTCTCTACAGGGAAGGACAGGATACTCTGAAAGGCCACCTAGGCTGTGCAGATGACTGCAGCTCTGCATGTAGCATCGCAGTCAGCAGGAGAGATCCCCCTTTAACTGCATTCTTTCTGAAGAAAGAAATCAAGACTTCTGCTTCTCTCCCTCACCACCTAAACCGCAGACAATTACAGCAGTTACTTCTAGAGCTACTAATTCTCAGGTTTCTGGATATAAATTACCACAGCATGGAAGCAGAAGGCATACTTCTGTTCTGCTCTACATGGGATCTGCTGCTTGTGGTGATCAGCAGGCTGCAGGCCTCAAACCAGCTTCTCTACACTGCAAGCCTACACCAAGTTGTTACAAAACCAGGAAGCAAAGCTGATTTATACCATCTGAGGAGCTGACCCTGAAGGTGGAGTAACTGGGCTTGATTTAGCAATTCCCAACAATCCTCACACTCCAGCAGTATTAATGACCAATTAGGAGGCACTTTGTTTCCATACCACAGCAGCAATGGCTTTAGCCCTCCCTTGAAAGGGCACAGAAGGGCAGAGGGCAACGACAGAGCAGAAAAATGAAAAAATAAAGTGGGGAAGAAACCAGGGACTTTTGAGGAACCCAACTGCAAATCTTGTAACAAAATGCAATTGGACAGAAGGGACTTGGCTTCAGATATAAAGTAAGCTAAATAGGTGAAAGAGTTCTCTTTAAACTGTCATCATTAATTTAAGCCAAACTTAATTAAAAAAATAAACTGAAACAGCTGGATATAGGAAGTGGCTGACTGACCTCAGCACTGGGGCCGTTTTCCTTTTCTCCTTTCAAACCATTGTTCATCAGCTTCCACTTAAAGCAAACCAGAACCGTCAGGCTAACCACAATCAAAACCATAGGGGTGGCTTGCTCCTAATATTTCTGTCTGTATTATTTGACATGCATTAAAAGAAAGCAAAGGGTATCATCTGGAAAACCTCGCTTGCACACATGCATGGTGCTGTAGCACCCAGGAGATAATTAAAACCTGTAGAACATCTTCATGCCAAAGCATCCTTGGTGTTTATGTGATTATGAGATTTGGAAAACCTCAGTTCTATGTCCAATTCTACATAAACTTCTGGACAAAAGCAGAAACACTGCTTCACTCCCATCTCTTATCCTATTCAACCTTTTCCATGTGGGGACACAGAGTAAACAAAGAGCAGGCTGTGTGTTTGAATAGTCTCGAATCCCCCCCATTTCTACCCTTACATTTTCCTGGTAAAATATGAAATACAAATATGTGCTAACAACTGAAATGCAGCCTACTTCAGCTCCAGATGGAAAACAGCACACAGTACCTTTGGCAGGTAAGTAAAGACCATCACGCGAAGTGTGCAGTCTACCTGAGGTAAGCCAGATGGTAGGAATTTGATAAGCCTGTCACAAAAACATTATGGTCGTAATGTTACTTCAAGTGAACTCAGCCTAACGACGAGCTCATTCGTGCACAGGTCTCACAGCAGAGCCCTCTCGGAAGGTAAGGGACTACTTATGGTTCACCTACTATTGATTTTCTGCTGTAGGCCGTCCAACAGGACATCTGTTTCTATTTGAAAGTGCTACAGTGCTATTGAAACTCATCAATTCTGCACTGGGAGGAGATTGCTAACACACAGCTCACTCCTGTACACTTCAGATAGGAATCAAGTGGTAGTTTCTGAAAGAAGTTATTCCACGAGTAATTAATTACTCTTTCAGTTTCTCAGTTTCTTTCCTAGGTGATAGTTATCTGTGCCCTAAAACACATCCTTTTTACCTCAGTGAGATTTATTCTAATACACCTGAACTTAATAACATGCTCAAGACCCACATTTCAGGACATATATTTCTAAAAGAATATTACGTTAATAAGTACCTTCATAGTGCTTGTCCTAGCTGAGTTGAATCAGGCATCGGGAAGTATTTATGAAGTCACGCAGATAGGATATACATGAGAAAAAAATAATGCCACACACAGAGAGAACGATGGACATAGATTTTTATGTCCATCCTCCATCTCATCCATCACAACAACCAAATGCTAGCTACATCACCACTCCCTGCGCAGAATGTGGAAGCTGTCACATATGAACATGCCATATACAGAAAAGAGTTTACAACTTTTTTCATAGAATCATTATGGTTGGAAAGGGCCTTTAAGATCATCAAGTCCAACCATAAACCCATCACCACCCTGCCTGGTAAACCATGTCCCTAAGTGCCTTGTCTACACATTTCTTGAACACTGCCAGGGCCTGTGACCCCACCACTTCCCTGGGCAGCCTGTTTCAATGCTTCACCACTCCTTCCGTGTAGAAATTCCTCCTAATGTTTAACCTGAACCTTCTCTGGTGCAACTTGAGGCCATTTCCTCTTGTCCTATTGGTAGTTATTCTGGAGAGGAGACCAACCCTCTCCTCACTGCAACCTCCCTTCAGGTAGTTGTAGAGAGCAATAAGGTCTGCTCTGAGTTTCCTCTTCTCCAGACTAAACAATCTCAGCTCCCTCAGCCGCTCCTCCTAAGGTCTGTGCTCCAGCCCCTTCACCAGCCTTGTTGCCCTTCTTTGGGCGCACTCTAGAACCTTTGGGTGCACTGAGCGTCTTTCTTGTAGTAAGAGGCCCAAACCTGAACACAGTATTCGACAGCTTCACCAGCACTGAGTACGGGGGGACAATCACTTCCCTGGTCCTGCTGGCCACACTGTTCCTAATAGGAGCCAGGAGGCCACTGACCTTTATGACCACTTGAGCACACTGCTGGCTCATGTTCAGCTGACTGTTGACCAGCATCCCCAGATCCTTTTTGGCCACACAGCTCTCCAGCCACCCTGCCCCAAGCCTGTAGCGCTGTGTGGGGTTGTTGTGACCAAAGTACAGGGCCTGGCCCTTGGCCTAGTTGAACCTCATGCGGTTGGCCTCAGCCCATCCATACAGCCTGTCCAGATGCCTCTGTCCACATCTCCCTCCCTTTTGCAGTATCTTAGTGACATACTGTCACCCTAGAGACTATTTTCTAGAGACAATTCAAATCCAATGCCCACATTTGAAAACATCTGAATTAATTTCAGAGTCTCTTATTTCCTTATTGTTAACATCCCTGTAGCAAAGGAAAAAGAGCTCCTGGCTGTTTTGTATGAATTCTCTATCCCTTTAAATTAGTCTAGTTAATATATTTTTATAACCATGACACTTGTCCTCCCAGCCCACTGTCATGAGCTACCAGAGTTGTCTAAAAGCTTTGCAAAACTACTATCATGTCCGGATCATTTCACACATTTAAACGGATCATCCATCAATTCAGTATTAAAGGAATAATAAAATACTTCAAACAGGAACCCACAGTATTGCAAGGAATTGGTGTCGTACTCATCACCAGTGTTATGCTGCCAACTGTCTACATGACATCAGTGCATTCACAACATTAAAGTCACCCCATTCCTTTCCATCCTGGTTTACTACTGTTAAAATATCAAGCCAAAACTGTAAGCCAATACACTCAAACTTGGAGCAATGACAGAAAAAAGAATACTCTTGGAAATTCTTGTTCAATTACCGCATTAGATTATGAAACAATGGAGCAGTCTTTTGGAGCTTTTTTTTCTTTTCCTAATTATAATGATAAATAAAAGTCAACCTCCATTCTAATTCAAAATGGATCCCATGAATTGTCAGGTGCCAGGATGCAGAGAAGTGAATACAGCAGCATTTGCATCATCACATTGACTTACCACTTGAGAGTAACTTAGTGCATTCTTCTACCATGTATTGGGCAACCATTTGTATTTGTTTCCAAAATGCTGAAAAGAAACGTGATGGCTTCTCATTAGATTAGAGCAGACAAGCTGTCTGAATCAACAGTGAAATTTTATTAGTGATGCCCAAGTATAAAAACAAGAGCTTTTCATTTTGATATTGTGTGCTTTACATTGTATTGACTTGGTTTTATTGATTTTTAATAAAAATGTGCATGTGTTTTTCAAATGGTATAAATTAATTCGTATTGCACCACAGAAAACAGAAGATTGCACCGCAGTAATTAACATTTCCTGGCACGCAGTCTAACCAGGCTTGCTGCTGAAATGGGCTCGAAAGCGTATTTTGACAGTGCCACAAAAGCTAGCATATGTCTGCGTGGTGCTGACGTGCGCGGCGACCGCTTGCAGCGCAGAGTCTCAGCTACAAGCAGGCACCCTCTGGGGCACACTAACCTGGTGCCCACGAGCTCGGCTAGCGACCACCACCGTCCCCTCTGGCCGTCTGAGAGAAGGGGCCTCTGGCCTTTCGCACAGCTGCTTCGGAGGCTGCCTGTGCCAGACTGCGGCAGCACAGCCACCGCTTCCTGCTGTTGTCTTCTGCTCCCGGAGCCCACCCGTCCTCTCTGGTCTCTTAGTTGAGTTGCTGTTCTTGGGGCAATGGTTCTTCTTCACTGCTTGTTGAGTCACTGGAATGAAACCTTCATCCTGCCAAACAGTGGAGACAAAAAAGGGCAGCAATCTGCAGTGACATCAGCAGGCATCACCAGCGTGGAGATTGAAGAGAAGCACCACTTCTTACTGAAGCATTTTCTGATTTGACCAACCTAAGAGAGCATGTAGTCCACTGCACTATGACTCCCAATAGATTACCGTTTAAGTAAGAGTGGAAAAAATGGCACCCTCTTTCTATTCAGCTGGTAGGAAACTGAGGTATGAAACGCTGAAAAGATTCATGAACAGCTGAGAATTGAACTAAGTCATTTGGATGCAGCAGTTGAGAGCCATTTAATAAAAAGGAAAGCTCCAAATTGCCTCCCCCCCGCCCAGGACCACATCATCATCTTCTGTAGTAAACAAGTTAGAAGAAAATTTAAAATCTTAGCGCACCAATAAAAAACAGGAACTTCCTTACATGTATGCTGGGACAGAACGTAAATATAACTGGTAAAGACTAACACCGCAGATGGACACAGTGGATTAGGTCTCCACTCAAAGCAAACTACATGAATGGAAAAATCTTCCCAGGAAGGAAGAATTCTCACTGAGCAAGTTCTGCAACTATCCAGGTCTTCACACTTGCACCTAAGACAACAACTAAAGCTGACCCTCTAGCCAAGTAATCAACATCTCTTTGCATCTCAGGCTGCTGATTTATAGCTCTTGTCCTAATCACCTCTAACTCCCTCAACTGTGATTAACTCCTTGTTTGCTAGCTAGCTCCTATAATCCAGCCACAACCCAAAATACCTTTCGAAATCAGACAGAAGATCAGGATATAATTGTGTTTTCCTTTAATTGGAAGGGATATAAAAGTGCAAGCTAGTATCGATTTATGTTCTGTTCTGAGGCAAGGATAATTTGAGTAGATAAATCTGATCTCTCACTCCTTTTTTCCCAAGAATGTAAATACAGTTCAGGTTGTTCCTGTCTTTTCTTCCATTTGCTATTATTTTTCCTTCTCATGTAGATATCCACATGAAAGTCTTGCTGTGGATGCAAATCAGACTGAAAAATATCACTCATATATTATCTATGGCATGGTACACTTCATTCAAGTGCCAATCTTTATCCAAGTGCACCATCATGATTCAAGTATCCAGAGCAGTTCAGAGAGTAGAATTCGGTTCTGGTGAAAGCCAAAGGCTTCTTTTTGAAATTTCTATTGAAAATATTTCAAGAACTTTAGACAGTTGGAATAGAATTTCTAACTTGTAGATATTTGGATGAAAATAAAATTCACCAAGTGGACAGTACCTTTTGTCAGTCCTATAGTCAAATGTTAACTTTTGTGTGTAAAGGACAGTTATTCATCTACATGTATTCCCAAGTGATTCAGATATTTTATTTTCAGATTACTTAGAGAAAATCCCAAATCAAAGACTGAGAAATTTAGGATAGATTTGGAAATATATAGAAAATAGAATTGTAGTTCTTCAAACTAGTCTTAGATTAATTAGTTACAATCAAAAATACATTCTTAATGGGTACCACTTTCTGTTCTCAGTTGAATTTGAAAGGCCGTTGCTATTAGGTGAATAACTTAGCAAACTGTAGATCTGAAATGAACAGCTGGTACAAATTAAAGGACCTGGGCTATATTATCTCAGCTGAGAATCTAACATTCAAGTTTAGATCTCTGCTCTCATACAGCTGTATTTTACATCAGGAGCGGGAGCCTAAATCTGAGAAATTCTGAGCAGCCAAATTCTTACCAAAAATCAGTGGAAGAGGAGTCAGGACTTCCTTCAAACAGGTTTGCTCTGCCATCTACCACATAAATGACAAGAAGTATTAACAAGCATTACACGATGCTGGAATCACAATATAACCATCATCTAACATGGCATAGGGGAAAGAGGAGACCTACCTGGGAAGAGAAGAGCAGCAACGGGTGGTTTTAACTTTGCTTGGTAGAGTACTGCACGACCACAACTTGCTTTAAAATATAGGAAACTGTATCCCAAGGAGCCGGCATGAAAAATTTCCATACAGTTAAACAGATTAAGACATCATGGTGTTCGTCATGCAGATAAAGTTTTGCTCCCCTAATGGTGATGTGTAGGAGAAGGAATGCTTGTCGGCTGAGGAGATAAGATGGTCAAAGTGCTCTGCGCTCTTGTTCGTCTGCAATTCAGTGCTTAGGAGCTATTTCCACCACTGAGGAGTTCAGGTCCAGCAAAATCCTCTGGCAGTCTTAGCTGGTGACTTCATGACGGATTCAGACAAAACCTTTGCTTAAGGTAGGATACGAATTGAAACAATCTGGTAAAGAAAAACATTGAGTCAGAATTCAATAGAAGTGCAAATTTAAAACTCTTCCCCACCAGACATATTCTAATGAACACATGGTTACAGGGTGACTATGTTATCTCACTTTTCTTGTGTCATTAACTGAGAAAAGAGTTGAAAAAAAGTGTCCCCACAGAAATCTTATTCATATGTTTTATTATATGCTCCAGCACGGGCACCACTTTAGTTTAATGGTGTGTTGGATGATGGTACAAATTTATAGCCAAAGGTTTACATCACAGACAGCTGGAATGAATAACAATAAATTAATTTAAAGTGCTACAAAAGTGCTCCCCATAGTATACAGTGCTTATGTGCTCAAGGCTAATAATTTATAAATGCACGTCTTTTATAATCCTGATCTAAAGTCCTGAAGGCAGCTAGTTAAAAAGCAGTCACATGACATAAATTATTTTTATTAATATTTCAAATGCGTGATTACAATGGGCACCATGGTCATTAGCATTAGATAGCTTTCTTTATGACCAAGTGCAATGAAGCAGTAGCTAGAACCAGCAACACTAGGTAAGCAACACCACAACAACCATGGTGGCACGGGGAAGGAGAGATGTCACAGGCTTTCCCTCCTGGCGCTTGATTTTTGAATGCTAGCTATGGCTTCACTGTCTTTTCCTCACTGGTACTCCCTTTCCTTTTGCTGTTTTGTTGTGTTTACCACATGAGATACTCGTATGCCTGGTGAATAAAAACACGCGGTGAGAAGCAGTAGCGATGCTCTGTGTGGTATTGAGTACAGCAAGAGACACTGAACAACAGCCAGGCGTAAGGCAGCGAGGTGGCTAATCAAAGGCTGCCCTAATGACTTCCCTCATTAAAGGAGCAGTGCCAATTTGAACACTGAACTAATATTAACACGTTCACACAACAGTTGCTTGGCTAGAGTGAAAGATTTTAAAGCATTTAGACTTCTTTTGAGGACATCCTCCTATTTAGATCTGTATCAGAGGATTAGAGAAAGTCATGGCTGCAGGCACACAAATATCTGCAGGAAAGGATTTTGGAGAATAAGGATAAGACCAGGGCAGGAGCTTACATTTTGGGGTTGGGGATTTTTTTTTTTTTGGTACTAAAATAACCCAGCAACTCACTGCAATCTTCTCTGGTTAAGGAGTACTACTGGTGCCTGTGAAAGAGCAGTTAGCTCAAATAACTCACGTAACATTACCTCTTGTTCTGCAATGCATTTTTCAGGCATACGTTGCTAAAGGGATGCCACTTGTTTTAATCCCAACCTCATACTCCCCAAGCAAATTTGGCTGTCTCACTTTTCCTGGTGAAAATTATTTACCTCTGAAATGCAGAGTCATTAAACTGAGGGTATAGAGAGGGGCTTTCACACTTAAAGAAGGGAACATGAATAATTTCTGTGTCTCTCATTTTGGGCTTTTGCCACATATTAGCCTACATATTTGAATCTTGGCAGATTGAGAAATACACACCACAAGCAACCCCATTCACTTGAGTGGCTCTTCTAGCAAAGCAAGCCAAGGGATACGTAAGGTGGGCAGAGCTATCTGGCCCCTCCACTTCCCCTTGAAAGGGGAAAAGGCTTTTTGCATAACTCACAACACAACCTCTAAGGAGCCATCCTCTATTAATTCCTTTTTAAAACCAGAAACCTCTGCAAACTTGTAATCTCCTGCCTTCTCCTTGCTAGCTTTCTTTTAAAGCACTTTGTAATGTAACACAGTTTTTCAGAGGTCAGTGGGGGCATATTTGCATTTTGATGCATTTAAAATTTTTGCCTCCAGCATGCCACTCAAATGCACTGTACTAATGAGAAGCAAATAATGATCTGCTCGTTTCTTTAAGTGGGTGCCAGGGCATAGAAGAGCACCGCAAAACACAGAAATAGCAACAGAGCAGTACATGGCACCAATAAATAAATAAAAAGCGTGATTATGCTAGCGAAAGCAGTCTGGATTTGTAAGCGGCGCGTTCTGCCTCGGATGAGCAGCTAATGTGTTTACGTGCACCACTGGAGTGACAAGGGGACTCGGGCTGGGTGCGGGAGCCGCCTGCACGCACGGCACGCTGCTCTCGCTGGGCCGGATCACTGCCACGGCAATACCCTTACGTGATGCATATGCATTTCCAAGGGCTTTTCACACAGCCAGGAATACCTAGTGAGCCGAACAAGCCAAAGCCAAGATTAGGCAGGATGGAGAAAAATGGAGCAGTCCCCAAAGCACGGGTTATCTATATTTTAGTTAGAGCTCAGCCAGAATGTGGGGAGAGCTTATTTTTAGCACTAGTTATAGGCTTGCCTGCCCCAGTTGGGGCTAGACATTCAGGAGAGAGAAAAAAAAAAAAAAGATGAGAGCTCAACAGATTATTATTTCTCTTTCTTTTTTTAGCTCAAATATCTTTGACAGACAGAAACGCAAGGAAACACGAGCACTTACTCACTAACCACAGCATCAGAGCTCCCGATAAGCAGATGTTGCTTGGGCAGAGCTGAGCGAGGCAGCGTGTGCGCAGGAGGCAGATGGAGATAGAGGCAGCGCGCGCGAACGCGAGCAAACGCGCCGGGTGCAAGCGAGCTGCTCCGCTGGGCGCGCCGCTCCGCTGGGCGAGCTGCGCTATTGCTAAGGGAAGGCCAAGAGAAGAAGCTGAAGAGATGAGAGGTGGGAACAACCAGGTAAGAGCAAGGCTGGAATAACAGCAGTGCGAGAGAAGAAAACCAGGCATTGGAGAAATCGGTTAGATCTAAACCATAGATTGATTCACTTTGGAGGTGAGAAAAAGCAGCTGCACCCAGCTGCTACGCAATAGCTCCCACAGCAGCTACCACCTTGTTGCCTCCTTTTCCGTTCTTTGAACTGGCTTTCCTTCATGGAAAGGCCACGGCGCGAGAGCCAGCCAGGCCACGGGCAGCCCGCGCTGTGCCCGCCTCTCCCTGCGGCCTGGGCTGTGGGGCCCGCGCGCAGGCCGGCCCCTCGCGCTCCTGCCCCGGGAAACACCCTTGAAGCTCCTGTCTCCATCCGGCGCAAAGCCAAGGGACACAGGAGAGGAGGGCGAAGCAATGCCTGGCTGCCATCTCTGATTCTTGCATATGAACAGTAACAGGCAAATTAGTCCTGATGCAGAAAAACAAGAAATTTCAGTATTCCCACGGAAATTCTACGTTTTTGGCAGAGAGTGTGGCATTTTTCAGCATGGAAAGAAAATCGTGCTTTGCATTTACCGGTTCCAGAGAAGACAGCACGGTACTCGATTAGGGCCTTGCTCTTTAGATTTAGGGATAGGCAGTAATCCATCTGGTCCTTAACATATTTATCCAACGATATAATTGCAAAATTAATACATTGACACAGTGGCTGAGCACTGCAAGAAGAGCTCTCCTGTGAGGCAGATACCTGCGATGATCTTGCTTAAGTGACTCGCCCAGGTCTCAGAACGAGCCTTCTCCCAAGAGGGATTTCCAAGTCTTCCCGAGATTAGGACTTTTCTCACACAGACAGCTCATTTACTGAGAAACAGTTTCAGACCCTCCTCCCCCACCTTCAAAATCTTTCCAACACTCAACTCAAGCTTCACAAATAGTTTTAGCCACTTTGCAGTCTTTATAATTCTAGAACATTTTCTAGAATTTAAAATGTTCATCTTCCATTTAAACAACAGCTAGACTTCACAACAGCCCATGTAAGGGACACACAGAGAGGTTTCCTTCAGAGTCAAAAATAACAGTGCTGTGTTTGGTCCAAAATGAATCTGGGAAATTTTTCTTCCTCCTTTAACAACAACAAAAAAACCTAGGTGGACTGCTGAATAAAAAATAAACTCATATTAACAACAACAACAACAACAAAAATCGATTACTCTCATGGCTCACATATTACCTCAGTGACTGTCCCATCCTTCCTGTTTATAGCACCAGGAACTTCAAGTGTGACCACATGGGAATGCATGTGTCATTTAGGTTTCTTACTGGCTTGCTCCTTCCTGAACATCTGCTGAGCAGTGTCTTATTTGGTTGAAATATGAGTCAGGTTTAGAGCAAGTCAGAAAATTTCCTTCAGAACAGTTTTTCTAAAAAAATAATAATAAAAAAATAAAATAGCCTTTATGTAAATGGAATTCTTTATAAAAAAAAAATCTGAAGTTCATAGTTTTCATAGAAAACCGTATTTCTCTTCAAAATCTAATGCACTCTTTACTGAAGATGTACAAACAGTGGAATGATTTTTAATGAAAATGAGAAAAACATTTCCATCATGTTTTCAGGGAGAAAATAATCACACAATATCCTAATTGAAATTCTTTTTATATATATATATATATATATATATTATATATATATATATATATATATATATATATATTTGTTACACTGAAGGGTATAAATCCAGAGGCCCAAATCCCCTGGCCTCAGTGAGGTTACATGAATTTTTAGTGCTCTAAGATTGAAATTTGATTTTGGATCAGGACTGTTGTGAGGAGTCCTAACTCCCTGCAGATTCAGTTTAAGCACAGCTGGCCAGAAGACATCAAAATGTGAGAATTTGTTCTTAGAAATAAGAAGATAAATATATGTATTTTAATATAATTTACAACTATATCTTTATCAGCTGTAATTTGAAAACCATCAATGCTATACAGAATACTGGTTTGATTCTGTAGGGTTCCTTTCTTCTAGTAGATTAAGGGTATCTTAAAATATCTTTAGACCCGATGACAGATGAGTGTAACGGCATCTTAGCAAGACCACGCATGGCTCAGGATAGGTCTTCACACTCACTCATAGACCAATATTCTTTCTTCTTTCTTTGTTAAAAACACACCCTACTTTGGGCAGAAAGACAAAAACTGACACAACATAGAGCAAATGCCTCAGCTTCCAAAAGCCACAACCTTTCCTCCTGCAGCCCAACATGGGGTGCAAAGTCTCTCTTTACCAGAAGCAATCCAAGATCCGAGCTAATGGTAGTTCCACCGCATGAGATCAAGTGGATAAATTAGATATTAATATGCACATGTTACTCCTTAGCTTTAATTCAGTTGGTTTGCAGGGCAACTCATTTTATCTGGAAGCATCAATCGAAACAGTGAGGGCTGTTGCGCTACTTTGGGGTGACAGGTATAAACACGCGCAGGAAGTCGTGTGATCAGCTTCTAATGTGTTCTCAAAGTGCTGCCAGATTTCTAGAACTGATAGATAACTAATTGTGCGCAATTCTGGTTTCCAAGGCAAATAAATAAAGTGAGGGGATAAAAAAGGGAGGAGAGTAAATTTATCCCTGGTGTAAGCTCACTGACTTGAGTGGTATTACACTAGAAATAGTTGCAGAGCAGGATTTCTTATGCAAACAATAATACAAATTGTGTTAAATAAGAAAGTAACTTAAATGATGCCTTGGGCAAAGTAGTTCTGTTAATCCCAAAAATGTTTTGAGAAAACTTTTTCCAGTTCTTGGGGAGCTATAAGGCACGTTACATATTCACATTTCCCCAAACAATTTATGCAGTATCTTTCCTAATTTTAGGGTTTTTTTTGGTGGAGAATTTTGTTAGTTACTTTTTGGTACTTGCAGACAGGGGAGTAGACTGGACAAGAGCTGATTAACCGAAGCACAAAGCTTTCCTTCTAACTCCACTTTCTGTGTGTTTGCGTAGGAAAACTATCTGGCCCTTCTTCTAAGCCACAGATCTGCTTCTATGAAGTTAAGGGAAATTTTCCCAGAATTAACTCTATTAGCAGGTGCGTACCTATCTTAAAAATAATTTATTTCCTGTATATAATAAAAGCAGAAAGAAAAAAAAAAGCAAAATAAAAATAAATAAAAGTGACCAGAGTAATGAAATGTTGACATTGTGTTTTGATTTGGTCAGAAGTTTGGTTCTGATTTTTACTTTTGCTTTTTATTCTATATCTTGTAAAAATTCACATAAGAGAAAATAAATATTGAGATGACAGTATTGAATAAAACCTGAAACATTTCAGAAAATAAGAATCTCTACATTGAGTTTTCCTCCCTCCCCCTCCACCCCCAGAACTGACAGATGTGTGCAAGGTTTTCTTTGACAAAATAATGTTTACAGGAAGAAAAAGGGATGCTATCAACTAATTTTCAGACAACTTCTCAAAGCAATACTGCTGTGACAATCAAGATTTTTATTTTATCCTAATTTATTTAGAGCAATTGGTCTATGTTGCTCCTTCCTCTTGCTTGTTAACACCTTTCAGTATAAACAGACCTACTAAAATCACCTGAGTTTTTGGTGCAACATATTTCTCAGAATTGGGATAATCAAAAGAGGTATTAGAAGAGATTTGTGATTAATGCTATTTATGATGAATGTATTCTGACATTCCTCCCCAGGCTTCCCAGGAGTTGTTAGTCACTTTCAGATTGAACACTGAGCTCCAAAGACACCGAGCTGGGTCTGGCACGACGCAGGATCTTACGTTCACGTGCCCTGACCAAGACATGCAATTAGGATGGCCAAAAGTAAGGCAAAACTTGTAATATAACGAATTTCTGCCTCCCAGCCCTGTGACTGCAGCTCCAGCTTGCACTTCCTGTGCAAAGGGCTGTGCCCAAGGCAGGGCATTTTGCAAGTTCTGGTCACTTGTGCTTTGATCCAAGCTTGCACACACTCGTACGCTTTATCCAAGTGCTGTTCTAGTAGTAGCAATTATGCACACAAACACATACATCATTACAAAATTCAGTCTATGTTGTAAGCAGTTTATGTTTGCTTCCAGGCTGCTTTTCTTCTACGTGTGCATGTGTGTGTATATATACGCACACACAGTTGCTGATAAGTAAATAAAGTGAAAAAATTCTTTTTATCTGTTTCTAAACAGTTTTGATGTGAACCAGTATTATTCCTTTATTTTTAACATAATTCATGTGGGCTAATTTTTTTTATCGAACTAAACCAAATGGGTACAGTACAACAAGTTATAAACTTTCAAAGCTTAAAAATGAACCAGGATATTTTATACAACATTTTCAAGAGCTGTTCCTTCTCGGATTTTGCTCAGCCACGGAGGCGATGGGAAGATGGACCTGCAGCGGCGTCATTTCCGCAGCAGCGCGGTCGTGAACGCACCCGCTCGGGATGAGCCCGGCAGTCCCAGCTGTGCCAGCTCCGGAGCGCTGGCTCTTTCCAAAGAGCCATCTCTGGGAGACGGCAGCTTTGGTGCGAGCAGAGAGGCTGCCTGCTCACTGTTCCATTCACAACAGCTCACACACAAAATGGCCAACACCAAGGACATCTCCACCTAGCTAGTGGCATACCCAGCCCTTGGCAAGGATGCACCACACAGCACACTGCTTGTCAGCTACAGCACGCCTGAAGTATTGCTGGTTGGGGGCAGCAGGGATTGGGTCTTCATGATTTGGACCCTAAAATTATTTGGGAGGCATAGACTTCACCATTACGCCAGAAGATCCCCTTGGTTCTCGATGATAGAGATAGCAGGGCCTCAGCTCACAAAAACCTCTCAACAAGCTTTCGATCCCACAGAAACTCTCGGGTACCTCACATTATTAGTTGGGTGCTATTAGGCTATGTCCTCATTTCTTGTCGTGTTCCTACCTGCCTATTCAGGCACCTTCTCCCTTTCAGTTTAGCCTCCTGGATCAGCCCTGAGGTCTGCAGGTGCGGTTCTGATCGGTGGCTGTGTATGTAAAGCTGAACTACTTGGCTGGCATGGTCCTGTGCCAGGGAAGAGGCCACCTGAATGCTGAAGCTGTTAAACTAATTACATGATGAACTGCAGTTACAGCAGAGTCTATACTGTTTGCTTCATCTAACCACATTTGCTACCAAGGATTCCTCTTGCTTGCCCCTCTTCTGTCATTTGACTGGGAAAAACTCCAGGTTTACACCAGGAATGAGGTTGGCTGAGAGGTTCCAAATCCTTTATCATTAGCTCGTGGGTCCCTTCATTTATTAAATGGCTCCATTTCAGCATTTTCTCACCTTGGACTGGGAAGCTTTAAACCTGCCACCCTCTAAGTTCAGAGCTCCTTGTTTGTTCTGGCCATGTTGATGAAGTCACTAATCCCTAAATGAAGGGCAGGGAGCTCTTGAGGTTAGCAGTTTCATCATCTCTAAGGGAGAAAACAGAATCCCTGACGACACAGGTGAGTTGGTGAGAAAAGTTATTTCCTTCTGCCTTGTTCCCAAACATATCTCTGAGCAGCAAATCTGAACTGAAACTTTGGGTTGCAAAATACCAGCCTGTGGGAAGAACAAAATCAGGGAAAAACTCTGTGCCACAGGATCACAGGTCATGCTCAGCCCCATTGCATGCAAACGCACCTCATCAGGCTTTAGCCCAATCGAGGAGCAGTCACACTGCTGCCTTTCTTTCATGCTTTTATCTGCAGAAGAAAGCACTGGCATGAAGTAGACCCCATGATAAGTGAGATGACCCCTGTGCTCGAGCACCTGAACACAGCTGTTGTAGGGCCAGAGGCAATCATGCCTGTCCAGCCATGGATGCTTGGCAGTACCACCAGAAACAGGGACTTGGATACTTGTCACTGCACTCCTAATGAAAGGCTGATGCTATTTTCATGCAATGGGTAATCACATTTTCCATCTGGAAGATTATGCTGATTATGCTTATAGATAGCAGGTTCCAGAGAACATTGGCTCAATCCAAACGAGACAATGTTCAGGTCAAATTTTGGGCTTCTCCCAATTCCAGTGCAAAGCCTGCTCCACAGTCACCACCTGCCTCTCAGGAAGTGGGCAGTGAAGCCAGAGTCCAATCCACACGCTACCACAGGTGAGTGGCTGTCAAGCTCGAGGCGTGCATTTTGTGGGGCCCTTTCAAAAAGCTGTACTGAAGTCTTATGTAAGTCACATTTAGGTAATCTGTAATCACTACAATTATGTTTCATATGCGACAAATATGGTTCATAATTTGATTCTTAGCAAGTGTTACCTTTTCCTTTTGTTCACACTGACTGATGCTGGTTCTCATACCTGTCCCTTTCCTCTTGAAGGTGCTGGAGATCCTCTCACTGACTGTGCACTGCAGCAAGTCCCCCTGAACTTCAATTGCTAGGATGATTTCCTCCCTCCCTCCATCCCTAATTCAGAAAAAGCAGGTGGGAAGCACTCTACTTACAGCAGTGTGCTTGAGGATGAGTTGCTGCACCCTGTCAAAAGCCAAGCACTTCAGTCAAGAGCCTGGCCTTCACATGCCCGGTGATAAAGTAGAGCAATCAAAGCAAAATGACAGCTGGAGCACTGCGCACAAAGGCAACCTTACAGTTTTATCGCACCCTTCCAACAGTTCAAAACAAAACTTCTGTCAGCCAAAATCTTATTTACAGCCTCTGTTCTTTCGGCAAGGATAGAATAGCTCTTAAAACAAGATAGACTGCAATCTTATTCCTCTGCTAAGGTGAGCAATAGTAAAAGTTCTGCAAAATATTCATGTTTCTCAGGCTGTTGCTAGCCAAGCCTTAGGTTTCTGGTGGCCCTCATTCATGAATTTCAAGCCAAGCTCAAGGAAGCTCAGTAAATACCTTGTCCTAGATCTTTCCTATAGACTTACTCTTCCAGCAAGCCACCAAAACTTCCCAAACCTTATGCAATTTCCCTTCCAATGCAGGACTGCACTCTTCTGAGCTGTATGGTGCTGGATGACTCGGCCAGCAGAAATATTCACAAAACAGGACATTGCTACAGGCAAATAGAATTTTCAGAGTTTGGGTCACTGAGTAGGAAAGGTTTGGAGAACAAGCACTTTTGGGAAAAGTGCAAAAAGGGCCCTCCTTGCCTGGTTGTGAGACTTTCAACTCAAGGAGGGATTATAGGAAGCAATTAAAAGAGAAAGGCAGATCAGGAAAGAGAACTACATGCTACCCGATTTGTGGTAATAGCACACAGGGGTTTTGCAGAGGCTGAAGTCTGCCAGAACACTGCATAAACACTGCAATAGTTAGCTAGGGGCCTGCCACTTCATTGCCGACAGCTTTGAAGAACCACATCAATATATTGGTGGTCTTCCATAGTCAGTACCAACAGCACAAAACAAATGGACACACAGTAGCATATTTTCCACTGCTGGTGTTCACGCATCCCCCTCCAAGCCCCTGCATAGTTTGCCCTGCACATCCTCCCCACATACCACACTCCCAAAGAGATTAGCAGTGCTTATCAGTGCGCGTGTGTACGCCTGGGCTGGGAGTTACTATCCAGCTCCCATTCCCCTCCCTGGGTCTTCCTTGGAAGCAATTAGCAGCTACCTCCATTAACATCAGAGACCAAACTCCGGCATGGAGCAACTCTTGCAATCAGTGCAATTAGCAGGAATGCATTTGACCCCAGCTTCACCTTCTCCGAAGCGCCGTTCCTGGTACAAAGTGTTGCAAGGCATTTGAGGGTTATGAGTAACCATATGTCAGGATCACTGTGTGAAAACCAGCCAACCACCCTCACAACAATAGGGAGGCCTTGAACTGGAACCTGCCGTAATTAGAAATAATTCATGTTTTCATATTTTTTGTATTATACAACAGTGAAGCAGGGCACTGTTGCTTTAACCCAAAGCACATGCCATCACCTACAGATCCTTACAAAAAGGCAGCTAAAGCAGGGGCATGGCAGCTGGTGTCGTGATGTGATGGAAAGGTGAACTTATACTTGGACAGGGCAGACACCTGAAATACTGCTCCCCAGCATCCTAAGGAGAGTGCAAACCACCCTCCCCCGGGCTTAAAAAAAAAAAAACACAGCAGGCAAGTTGAAGTCAAGATGACAAAGAATCTTTTGTTATTTGATGACTGTTCAAAATACTTGAAACGGTATATTTCTTTAAACTAAAGAGCAGTACAACACTCTGTGGAGTTGAGGCCTTTGTTTTCTCTGAAAAAATTTAGGTGCTTGACTGCAAAATAAATCGTGTTCCTTTGCTTAGCAGTACAGCCATTTATTTCCTTACTTGTTTTTGCCCACCAGAAAGTCTGCCTTCCAGTCACACATGCACAACAGAAGTCCCCTCTCTCCATTCCATTTTCTTTTTGGGTTCCCGGGTCCTTCCCCCGCTGTCAGCGGGGAAGGACTTACTCTTTTCACAGCACCTCTGCAAGGACCTCTCCTCTCCACGTCTTACACAGCGTAATCCTTCTTCTGCAGCATCATTTGCACAGTAACCCCTTTTCCTGCTGTGGGGCAAGCACAAACAACAATCCCCTTTCCTCCTCCACCACCACTAGCAGAGCACTCTCTACATCTGCTGGCACACGGGCAGAAACTGCTCCGTGCCCAAGACAATATGATGGCACATTCCTCTAATATCCTAGTGACAACGCATCCTCTATGATAATTCCACTAAGAATATTGCTTTTATTCCAGGGTTACGCCAATAGCAACCTTAATCTGATGAGTGATCGATCAGAGATAACACAGTGAAAAAAGGGTAAAGCTAAATGCTCTTTCTTTTCTTTCTTTTGAAATACTTTAAGAAAGAAAGCCAACTTTTCCACATGCTTATACAAAAAGACAAAATCTAGCATATGGCTATTTTTGCATTTTTCCCCATTATTTTTTTCCTCCTCTTTGCCTTCTCTTCTTTTCCAAGGAAAAAAGGCAAACTCAACTTGAACCCAAACTTAGTTTTTCTGATAGTTCTAGTTTGTCTACTTTACCATTTTTAATATGAACCCAGCTTGGAATGAACGTTTCAACCAAATCCACTGAGCCAGACCAGTCATCTCAGCCTATCAGAAGGAAAGACAAAAGACTCAACTACTAGGTTTTATCATCTGAGTGAATCATTTAGCCTACTTTACTTTAAATCTTATCCAAAACCAAAGTGATACCTCTTTCAGCAGGCTTTTTCAGCCTTCTCCAGCAGGTAGAGCCCCTTCTCTAGGGCAACAACAGCCAGACACCAGCTGATAAGGCTTGGGAATGATTAACCTAATTTGATATCTCCTACACACAGCTGTGTTGCATTTGGTGAAGAATTTGGCTTTAAAATTTCCTTTTTTTTTTTTCCTTTGGCTTGCCTGTTTTCACCCTAGTGGCACAGCATGTTCTCAAAACAAGGTCAAATAATCACCTCTTAAGTTAGGCTCATTATAGGAACCCTCCTGTTAGACCCCTTTCCACTTGTGTAGTTTACCACTAGAGTGGGATAAATTGTCAGGATTGGTTTTGGACATTTTATTTTTGGTTAGCTATAAACAAAAGACTTGTAGCAGCAGCTCTGAATAACACCCCTGTGCATGCCTGTGCTTACACTATGCTCTGAGGTGCTGTAGGACCAGTATATCTGAAGTGTGAGATATGCTGCATTTGCCCCTAGAGTAAGCTGTGGCATTAGCTCCTGACTGGTACCAGCCACAAATGCAGGTAACAGCTGCTCAAACAAAATTCAGGGTAGAAAAGCAGCACATTTTTGGAGGAAATACAGTGATTATGGTAATCATATCACTTCAGCATTTTTCTTGCCAGCATTATCAGCACGTGGCATGAGAATAGGGCTTCTTCCCTACAAATTGGCTCCTGTTACGGAGTATCAGGACTCTAGATATGAGGAGACTTCTAGTTTGGGATGTTTTTCTTGCATCTTTTCAGTGCTGCATTAAGCACTTACCACCGTTCTTCACTTCTACTGTCACTTTTATGGCAATGTTTCCCCTTTCCTCTTCTTCAGCCATGTACATGCTAATCTCTTCTGCCACATGCAACATAGCCCCTCATTTATATGGGGCCCTGCTTCCCCACACACAACTCTGGATTATTCAGTAAAAGAAAAATTATTTTCACCTACGAAACACAGATCACAATTGCTGTTATTTTCATTTCCAGAAACCACCACAAATGTGGTCTAGACTGAATAATCAAGCTGCTGTTTGTAACCCATTAACCCAAGAGGAGCAAGGTCCTTGAATCCTGAATAATTCTGTGAATAAACTGTGGTGACTCAGGGCTCAGATAAGAGCCAGGCATCTTTAAAGGGCTCTTTAAAAAAATCTCAAGCATGTTCTTGGCACTCAAGGTTTGTGCTGCCTTGCAAGCAGTCTCTGTTTTTTTTTTTTTTTTTTTTTAACATCTTCCCCCATTCAACTGAATCCCATAGGAAATGCAAAAAGGCTTTACTCAGAATAAAATGTTTGTTATATTTTGTTTTCTTATTTTCCAAATTTGTCTCTTTTTTTTTTTTTTCCTTGACAGTGAAGGTATTTGTATGTAAAGAGTATCTTAGCATTTTGGGGCTCCATCTGTTCATACTGTTTCTTCTGCTCTTGAAATGATTATAAATCTCTCTCTTGCGCTATTTGTTCCACAGGCAGAGCCATGTTAACTGTAACTGCTCCTGGACATGCTCCTCTGACACGGATGCAGCTGATACACCACGGTTCAGTGCTCCCCATCAGCACCAATAGCCTTGGCACTGATGTTAAGAGTGCCGGCCGGCCCTTACCTAGGAAGCTGTGTAGTGAAACCCACCAGATGCAACCCGAGGAAGATGTGGGCAGCTCTCTCCTACTACATCAGCTGCTGTAGCTGCTGCTGGAAGCAGACAACTGGATTTCTTTTTTAATGTGAAACAATGTATTTTAAGGCCTCTTTCTGAGCAGCTACTTGGGAGGCAGAAAGACAGCTCTGCCCAGAAATGCTCAGCCCCCCAAAACAACAGAAAGAGCTAATACCCAGTTAGAGCCAACCAGAAATCTGTAAAAGGTGAAAAGAGACAAGCACGGAGGCTTCACCACAGCCCACAGAGAGGTGAGGGCTCTGCTCTGAGCAGGATTGGCTACCACTAAATAGACCAGCCACATCTCACATGCTGCGAGTGGGATATTTGCAGTTGCCTCAATCCTCCCTGCACCGATGGACATACGGACATATGTCTGACACCTGGGGGAAGCGACAGCCCCTGTCAGGGGGACGGCCAGGGCTCAGGTGCCATCCTCAGGCTTGTGTGCCCCTGGTGCAGGCAGTTGCAAGTTTTGGGGGAGCAGAACCAGAGGTGTGTAAATATCCCTTCTACATTTTATGAAAACATTCTCAAACTGGGAAAAGTAAACATAGAATTAGACGGAAACGTGATAAGAAAAATCATGAGCATATCCAGATGTCTGGAAGGATATCTTGCCTAAAAAACAGGATAAGGGCTCATGCAGACATAACTAGATATGATCAGGTGACTTGACTGATTTAACTCCGTGGCCATTAGTGACACTACGTCAATGGGGAGCGTGCACCATCCCCTAATGAAGGATTGTGACACATAGGCCATAATATCACACATGAATATTTAGCTTTCATGTTGTTACAAGAACAAAGTAACTGCTAAGGACAAAATACTGAGCACAGGCAAAGTAAGAAAATGAAACCACTGTTTTTTTCATGTAAAAAATGGCCTTAAAATTTCTTGCAGTATCTTTATTTGAAGTCAGTTTTTAGTAAATAATGAGTTGTTTGCAGGACAGCATCCATCCATGGTATGACGGGGAGTGCAGGAACAGAGAGGAAGATGTATGAGAGTTTGCACGTTTGTGTCTCTAAGAAAACTTTGTGTTATGCAAAGATAAGTAGCTCACATTACTTAACCTGAAATTGATAGGTGTAGATAAAATTCTGCGTTTAATTTGAAGATCTTTATAAAAACCCGGGAGCATTCTTTCCCTGTGATGGCACTTCTCTCTTTCTCTCTATTATCTCCATTTCTGTCCTCGAGGAAGAAAGAATAATTTATTTGTGACTAATATGCAGAAAGTCTTCTATGACCAGAATGGTTAACTTATAATGACTTTTACAGGCCACAGCCTCAACTCAATCCCTTTTGTGCAGCTTTCACCTTGCCTAATAGGCCTGTAAGAGCAACCATAAGGCCTCACCATTTAAGCAAGAGCCACCGTCAGTGCTGAAGAGCGTCAGGCTCTCGTGAAACAAGTCACTAGTCTGTAGAAAGCTGTGCCAATAGCTCCGCCTGGGAGGAAATGCAACAGAAACTGGCACCTACACCTGCAAGCTGCCTCCTTCTCCTCATAAACATAGACTTTGCCAAAGTTCTTTGTCAAAAATCAGATAACCCTGAATGGTGCTCTAAAAACAGCTAAAGAAACTGTTGTTCAGCTTACAAGGGAAGCCCCACTTCTACTTTCTCATGGGAAGTAAAAACAGTGGAAATGGTCTCGTGTTGGCAGCTCCTGTCTTTCCAGAAATCTGAATTTACATCTGTTCAGCTGCTAGGGACCCTTGGATTTGACTTCAGTCACTCGCGCAGGGGAAACAAGCAGTAACTGAAGCAGAACTTTGCAGACCCAGACTGCACAAATGCCAGGCAGGACTCGGTGTCCGGTTGCTGGCAGAGGAGGCCTGGCCCCAGCGTGCAGCGCTGCGCAGCGGCGCAGGAGCCACCCTGGCATCCCAGTATTAGCGAATAAACTGAGCTACCCCCAACCTTGAGGGCTGCAGATAATGCGCAGCAATAAAGTTTTATCTGTGCTCAAGTACATATTTTTTATGCAGCTAAAGCCGTGTCGCAGCTGTTCTTCACTAGAATAGATTTTGCCTCTGCTAATCCTGCGTTAATCTGCTCTGGGCGTTGTGACCAGCGGGCTGCCTGCGAGGCTGTGGGGACGCGAGGTGCTGGCGCATGGGGTGCCAGGACATGGGGGCACCCACACAGCCCCCCGGCCGCCAACTACCACTGCAGTGCTCCGCCAGGAGAGGGAGCAAGGGCCCTGAGATTCAGGAGCTTTGATGCCTCCCTTCCCGCCTCGCGGAGCTGTCGCAGATGCCCAATGCTTGCACAGGGCCTCTGGCCTGCCCCAACGCCCTGGCGTTTGCACAAGGACTACGCATGGCAGCCCGCGCCACACTCCTGGGGCAGGCAGTGGTGGCAGGCCACACTGCTGGCCTCTCCGTCCCTCCCTCCGCCTGCTCCCAGGGAAACTTCCATGCAGGATGCGCCAGGGAAACGGCTCTGAAGGCCCCAGGCTTGGGTAACACCTCAGGCATGCGACAGCCCGAAAGGCAGCGTGGCGCCCACCCGAGGCACTGCGCGGCCAGCAATGGTTTGGCTCCATGTACCAGGTGGCACCCAGATGTTTGACAACGCTGCTTTTAACTTAAGAAGCACATTAGCCTTCTTCCCCTTGCAATGTATGTGTTTCATTTTGAACAAGTAACTGGCAGCTGGAGAAAGTTACTAGGAAATACTAAGCCTAAGTTCCAGCACTTGCAGCAGCAGCAGAATTACCTGTTTCCTGTCCTGCCCAAGCTTTCTTTCCCCTGTTTTTAGATATGGTTGGCCACAAGTCAAGTTTTGCTAAAGTTATGTATCAGAAAGGGAGTAAGTGGAGCTCCACGCTTGTTTAAAGAGTGGAAAAGGGAGTTAAACCAAAGTTGGCAGAGATACCAAGGTGCTTATTATCTAGGGTCTGGATATGGTTGGGGCCACTGGTAAGAAAACAGGAAATGAATGAGAAAACAATCATTAAAAATGTGAGGAACAGCCGATTCACCAGGGCTCCGCTCTGCGCTCAGATGTCTGTGAGCCCTGACAAGGGTGCGCGCACCGAGAGCAAGCTGCGTGCCACCATCAAAGCCTCCTTTTCCCTTCAGATTACTCTGGGTGCCGGAGTCTGGCACGGAAGGGGAATAACCTCATTTCTTCTTTGACTAATGAAATATGATCACCTGCCACAGTGTCCTTAAGGGTGTTGGTTAGAAAATTGCGCTTTTCTTGTATTTGCTACCAGATTGGAAAATAAGGACAGAGAAATCTGGTCATGGTGTTGGAGGGCAACGTTGCCTGAGCCCAGCTAGTCACAGGCAAGAGGGAGAGCCCATCCAACGGGCTGGGGGCCAGGAGGTGCCCAGGAGCTGAGTGAGGGGGAAGACCCTGCTGATGGGTGACCCGGCGTGGGCTGCTTGGCTGGGGAACCCCGGGGAGGGCTGGGCAGTGCAGTCGGACAGGCTGCTTCCTAAGAAGTGGGTTTTCCTGGCTCTGCTGGCGAACAGGAAAGCCGGGAGCGCTTCTGCTGCCAGTGCCAGCCTCTCCGTGAGCTCCCAGGTGCCAGCGCTGCTGCCCTTGTGTGCTCGAGCTCCCAGAGCATCGCTCAGCAAGAGGAGGCTCAGCAGCCAGGCCCCCTCTTTGAGACTGTTCCTTTAAAATATGTTTTCATCTTTGTAAAGGTCCCTAAATGATCAGGACAAACAGCGCGGGGTGTAGCAGGCAGGAGCTGCCATTGTGACTTCCCATCTCTGCATTCCACAAGCTATTATATAAATAAATACTGCAGTGGCGGTGGCGGCAGCATCCCCAAGGGGCTATTTACTTCCATTGGCACTAGCTAATTCCTGCAAAAGAGCTCAAGCCAAATCCTGCAGAGACCAGCGGGAACCTCTCCAGGCTCCTGCAAATGCTAGTTTGCACACTGGAGAGAGAACGCTGGTGCTGGGTCGTATTTATCACCATTTCAGTTAAAGCATGTTGCCAGTTAACACCTTTTCCAACACAATATATATTTTCTACACCTGATGGGAGATGAGCTTTTCTTACCTCCTTTTGTTTTTCTACTAGTTATTCTAATCTGCTTCTGATGCTTCTAAAATTGCATCAACTTATACTAGCAACCAGTCACTTGTGGCCAGGGATTTATCACATTTTCATATGTAAACTGATCTCAATGCATCTATCAGCCTGACATCTATCTTCAGCAGATAAGACTGATTTCAGAAACCTGAAAACACATAGAGGAAGCTAAGCCAGGGCACCATGCTCTTTCATAAGCATGCTTTCTAGAAGATGTCTGAAGAGTCACTTTATTACCCACAGGAAGAGTAACAAGCCATGCACCTTTTCAAAGCTTGCAGGTACCTTACAAGCTCATTTGATTTGGATCTATATGCCCATGAGGAGGGCAGAAGATTCTCATTTTCGAGGCCTTATTTAGCAATAAAAAGTGTATCACTAGGTAAGAGCAGCTCTATGAATTTCATTTAATTTGGTGACAGAAGGAATGAGGATATATATATATCACCGTTTCAATAACTGCTACTATTAAAAGGTGCATGTTCCACGAAGAAAGAGTGTAATCTGTGCCATTACATCTTTAATGAAATAAAATTCAGGGCATTTGTAGTATATGTGTATGAAAAGTATCAGTTCACTCATAGTAATATGTTAAGAGTAAGAGGGAAAAATATACATAATTTTTATCTTTTTCACACTCAGAAAGTTAGGATGGATTTTGCTCAAATCTTGGCTCTGACATAGTCAGCAGGAATTCTCTATGGGTTCCAATGAGGCCAGAATTCTCCTAGATTTCATACTACTATAGATATTGCACCAATTTAGTCACCAATGTCATTAAAATGCTATAATTCATAGTGTGCTGCATGCTGGAGTAAAAGCTTTTACAAAGGTATTGCTTAGTGAACTAATATAGTCTTGGTAGCAATTCCCAAAGAAGAAGTACTGTAAATGCACTCCCCCTTCGGTTTCACAAAATTTTTCATTGTTCATTACAGCAACGATAGGCCTGTGTCTAAATCTTGTTGATGTCCTTCAAGAGGGCACTAAAAAGTAAAGAAAAATTTAGCTGGTGATTTGGTCTGGCTGGTGAACTGCTGTGTTTTGAGGCCTTTCCCTTAGCTCATAATCCATAATGTTCACTCTTAAATTGCACAAATTTCTCTATCTCTCTGTTTTCATTCATCTGCTTACAGTCGAACTTAAAGAGAACTAGGAAAAAAAAAAAAAAGGAAAGAAAAAAAAAGACCTGCCCTGCCCCTAGGCTCCGATGACAGTGGGCTGAAAGTGGGAAGCGGGAGTGTAACCAGGGCTATGTCGGATCTGGAGAAGGAAGGCCCCAAGGCCTTAGGATGCTCTCAAGGCTGGGGCTCCCGCATGTCAGGAGCAGAGGCTGGGGACAGACAGGGCTGAAAGGGACAGTGATCCTGAACTGCCAGATATGGAGGGAATGGTGTTAAGAGATCCTCATATTTTGTTTGTCCCAGGGCTTAAAATGGGTTTCACCTCTTTTCCACTGCTTAACAAAACTCTCAGATGGTATTTGATTCTTCAGGTAATTTATCAATAAATCAGAGGAAAGCACAGTGCATTTATTCTCTTCCTTCAAATATGTCAGTCCTTTGACAAGATTCCTGTTCCTCTTGAGCTGCTAGCTTCTTCACAGGTGCTACCAAATAAATATGACAGTTTGGAATATAATTTCTTACAACTATCTGCGAATTGCAGTGACACAGTCAACTCATTTGTCATTTTTTTATCAAACAGAGAGCAGATAAAGACTAAAAAACCCACTCCGATTCAAGATTAAAGATCAAATGAACACCACTTACTTGGATTAGATTTGAAACGGTCACAAGATTCACTGTGACTTTATATTTCCATGCTAGTCCTGAGAAACATCCAAGCACCAATGAAATATGTTGCAGAAAGGACCCAACTGTCTTCTGAACTAGGAGACCTGCAAATAACAACATTCTTTTTAAACACATCCCCTGAAACCCTGGTGTTGTCTTGTGTGGATTTCCAGTTTGGACTTTCAGAAACTGGACAGATCAGTATTTCTCACTGATGTTCCCAAAGAATTAAATCAGACAGTACTTGTATCTCAAAATTTGATAGCTTATTTTGTGATAAAAAAAAAAAAGCTGTGAGCCATTTCCACTTTTCTAATACGTAATTTTGCTGATTTTCAGTATGCTAAATTTATATAGGACACGCACAGTAATGCATGTTCACAGCTTTTTAGAAATCCACAGTGAGAGGGAGATGAAGGTGAATTGATGTAATGTTGATTTGGGATTCAAAGGGAGCCTCTGCTGTAGAATAGATAACAAAAACCTGTCCGTTGCAAACATACTTTAACCATACTTTTAGTGAATCTTTCGGACTTGTGCTCTTTTGCTTAGTACTGTCAAAAAGCCTCCACACTGTAAGCCTAAGTCTAGGCCAGTATCTCTGATATTTACATAGGGCCTACCCTACGTAAAAGGTTGCAATGTTTGGTGAATGTGGCAGGCAGTAGCATCTGGAGAAGGAGAATAAAAGATTTATGGTCTGGTCTGAAGCTGTGGTTAAAGCTGTACCCAACAGTTATTTCTTTGGTCTGTCAAACCATATGTGATCACCATCATTAATATCCCCCAGCACTTGCCCTTGGTAAACCCTGGGTAAAGATTCATTAGCCTAATCTTTATTTAATGAAAACCAAACAGAAGACATACCTTAATTGCATCAGTCTTCTCAGTTTGAAAGATAAGCTCCATGGCTTATCTTAAGCTCCATAGCTCCATACCATAGAGTTTGCAATATGAAGACTCCATCTTCCAAAGACTTACAAGGGGGCTGAAGTTGTAGCTTCATTGAAGCATATGAGACAACTTATGAGGCCCTGACTCCACTACATTGTCAGCAACATACACTCACATTAGGAAACAGTGCATAACACAAGCGTCTGCATAAGACTTTACAGAACCGGGAGCTGAAGAATGTTTTAGAAGCCCAAATATGAAAACTGGTGACTTCGGGTGATGTCATAATAATAACACTGATATTAATGCCTGATACATCAAATCATTTCTTCATGACGAATACCTTGATCAGTTCCACGAGAGGGAAAGAAAACTTGGTAAGACATCTACGCTACTGGGACAGCAGGAACTCTCTGTCACGACTCACCTATCTACATGGGAAACAAATTATAAAGTAAGAAAGCATAGTGCTTCAAGCACATTCTAAAAGGTTCATTGTGCAGAAAAATTCTCTTAACACAAAAATCAAAAGGTTTTTAACAGGGAGAGGCAGTGCCTGCTCTGCAGTGACAGCTTCATGTTTGTTTATTTCAGAGAAAAACAAGAAGGAGATACGAAAGAAAAGACATGATAATTTTATTCCCAGATCAAATAAAGGAACACACAGTGTGTTCTCATCAAAGTGATTACTTTAGGGGAAACTAATACAATGAATGTTATGAAATGAAACAACTTCTTTATAGGGCATCTCACATGAAGGACTTCAGTGTGAGTAATATTTTTGTCAGCCAAACTAATGCAAGGCAAAATATCCCATAGAAGATACAAAATAGACCGTCAAAAAGGCTCTAAGTAACAAGATATATGCGCCATTATGAGCATTCCTACAGGATGGCGCTTTCTCAGTGAGTATACATATTTATGCATCCTTACAGAGGTATTCCTTAATAAACACATTCTTGTAAAAATGTACTCTATTTACTAAAAATTTTCTGTAGCAAATTATCCCTTTGCTTGCCCACCAATTACAGCCTTGAGAAACAAGGATGTCAAGAACAAAAACGACTAATGTCCTTTCACTAGCTGTTTGCAATCTTTCATTTTAAATTAGCTTTTACGTGCATAGAGCTAAAATAAATGGCTGCTCCACAGAGACCGCTGGGATGAATCCCCAGCTATGCATGAGCTGCACTCAGTGCAAACACGAAGGACTTGCGTGTGTCTCCCTCCACCATGTCAGAGGCCGTGGGGATAAACGCCAGCAGTGCCGGGCACAAGGTGCAGCTAGAAGGATAGTGCAGATACCACAGATTCTCTCTCAGTACAAATGCACACATCGGTGCTGACAACGGGCTAAGAACTGCAAGCTGACTGCACATCTGGGTATCAGCACTCCTGAAGGCCTACAGTTTCATTTTACTGTTGTACAATCTTCAGTGTCTCAAGGGGTATGTATTTATAAAGTGACTAAAAAGTCCTGCCTGGGGTGCTGAGTTCTGGCGCACCAGGCCTCGTCTCAGGGTCAGGGGAGTTGCAGATGAAAAAGCCTGACTATCATCTTGCATCGTTCCCTCCAGTGCCTTTGCTAGTCATTTATCAAATCTGTATTTATCTTAGTATTTATATATGGCTCCCATTGCACCACTTTGCAACGTTCAATTCCTTTACTCTCACAACGGCCCTGCCTGGTATATTCTGTATCAAGTCTGATGCTGTCTTGAAGCAAAAGGTTTGTATAAGAAGCGTATGGCAACAGCAAATGTCAGAAATGTAGTCCCTTTTCCTCATTTGCTACCTCATTCACTAAATTTAAAACAGGCGTATTCTGTATTAAAAATGAACACGTGTTATTTGTGTTGAGATGTTCTTTTGTTTTCTTCGGGCACTTGCTGAAGTAGATCCCAGATGCTTTTTAGCTTTTAACCATGGTTTTCTTTAGCTAGTACAGCTTTAATTACTTCATAAGGAAAGAGCTAAAAATTACTCCTAAGAAAAAGACAACATAAAATTCTAAACATAAAAAAAAACAAAAAACAAAACAAAAAACACCCCCTCCAATCTTTTGTTTCTCCTTGAATTGAGCAGCTTTTCCACATCTGTTGATCTTAGCTATGATTTTAAAAAATGGGCAATTCCTCTTGGCTTTGTCCTGCAAGTATAGACGGAGATGGCAATTTTAAATGAACTAGCATCTCTAACTACAAGAGCTGAACTGCACACACAGCTGAGCGGCCATGGCGCTTCAGTGGCCGGCAGTGAAGACATGAGGGACGTCCTCTACAGCCCAGCTCTTCTTTGCAACAAGAGCCTTTCAATCCGGGTGTTTCCTGAAGTCTTGGATAACCCTGGGGAAAGGTCGTTTTGGGTGGGGTAAGGAATCCAGAACAAATGCTTGGCAAGCCAGCATCTGCCTTTGCTCTTCAGCATTCTACCCAGTTAAGGAAGTCCAGCACATGCTAAGAGCTGGTCATGTTCATTAAGACTTGCAAACAATTTTTTCCACAGAAGAACATGGTCAGACAACTCCTGGGAAAACAACACTCTGCTGCTTTTGGAGAGTTTAAGTGATAAAAACACCATTCAAGAAGAATGGGGTGTGTGTTTTGTGCAAAAAATATATTTCCTGCAGAGCTAAAAACACCTCATTATTAACCTAGAATTGCATAAGTGTTTATGACCATACTGCTCTCTCTAGTTATTGCACTTAAAGGAGATGTCAGAGGCTACCAGCATCAACAGTTCTGGCTTGAGTGGCTTAACTAGTCATTTGTACAGGCTATCAGCTAAAACATAATGCAACGGAAAAACAGAACAGGAAAAAGTCTTTGAGGACCCTCTCAAAAACGTAGGAAGTGCTATACAAGTAGGGAGCAGGAGGCAGAAGCAATGACGCTGGCACACGTAGCTCTCCAGCAGCCATCCCTTCCCCGCCAACCTGCTAGTGCTGCGGGAAGCGCTGCAGAGGGGAACCAGCACCCGGCTCAGCATGTTCTCAGCATGTTGGTTCCTCTGGGCACTTTTCACAGTTAGGGCAGCATGATACAGCCTCAAAGTGGTTGCCAAATACAGTCTACATTTACATTATACCAAATGAGAAATGAATCCCGATGTCTTTAATTATAGGTTTGGTATGAATGTAAATTTATTAGACAAACAGCTTTTTTTGCAACAACTCCCATACTTTTAACACACTGTCCTGTAAGTCAAATGAGAAAACCGTCATTGTATTAAAATGATTTTTGTCTTGGAACTGGGTGAAGAAGTAATATCTTTCATTGGGTGTGGAGGCAAGCATAAATCCACTACTATTTGCTGTTTATTCTTGATTTTAGTTTCTGTATATAACAATACAAGTCTTCCTAACACTGCTATTATCAACACACAGAAATCATCAACAAAAGATTTACCCCCAGTGAGGAACCTGACTCGCTCTGAAACAGGGATGTTAATTCAAACACTGGCATGTCAGCTCCATCGTCCTGTCATTCACAAATGTATAACAGGAATTTCTGGGGATACTCAACTTTCACAGCATGTTTTTCTATGAGAATGACGTGACCTACAGGGACACTTGTGCAGACCTCACATCAAGGATTGTAACCAGTTTCACAATACAATATAAATAAATGTATCTAAAGTGTGTTTCACAAATCTCTAATATCATGTTACAGATACATAAGAATCAGAACGTTTGATTTGATCTGTTATTGGCATTATGTTATAAATTACAAGATTTCTGAATAACTTAGATTAACCAATACTAAACCGCAGCTAGATAAGGTGTTCATATCCATAGACTTGCTGAAACCAAAGGAATTTAGAATCTGTGGATCCAGTCCTTAATCCAATTTAGATTTACAAGGTTGGTCTCTCTGTACAGCTAAGAATTAATCCTGCAGAAAGGTAGTGCTGGCACTGTTCCAGCTCTTAAAAGCAGTAATGTCTTTTCTGAGTGGTCCAGAAATCCATCAGTTTCTGGAATTTTATCCTTTGGAAGGTATCTATTGCAGTCACAAATACCAAGACTTTACCAAAAGAACAGTATCTCTTAAAAACTAGTGTGCTGATAACAAAGCATTTGTATTAAAGGGGGATTTGGGGAAGCTGTGTACTACAGAAATGGTCTGAACATGCATAAGCTTTCACTAATGGAGCCTTCTGCAGTTCTACTTTGTGTGTGTTTTTTTTTTTTTTTTAAACAAATAGGAGAAATGGTGCATCCTCTTTTCCAAAACTCTCTATGAAGTTTAGTTCTCCATTCGGACTCAACACACCGACTGCAATTGACTGTCAGTGTCACAGCAAATCATTTTCAGCATGGCAGGTAGTTGTTCTTAAACCTTGGTCCTATTTCATAGTAGAGACTGACCACTCAATATCTGACTTTGAAAGGTCCTAGTTATCATTTTTAAAGGTACCAAAGTTTTGTCCACTTAAAACAATAACAGGAAGAGAGCACTTCTAAAAATGAAAGGAATTAATGAGATGTATGTGTTGCATAATGTTGTTAAATCTTTGAGAAACATGTTCCTTTGCTGTATTTCTCTAGACACCTGAGACTTTTAATGTAACCAACGGGAATCCTCAGTCTTTCCTTTCAGAATATCATCAGCCTGTATCTTTAAAATCTGTTTTGGAAGAAAACATTGTTTTCAAGATGCTCTGCCAACATGCATAATGTCTTATTTTCTGCAAGAGTCTGTGCTATTCATTCACATATCCAACTAGGTATTCAAGACTTGTGAGTAAAAGTAAAATTGTCACATGCCCACTATAAGCGGCATCATTTTTGTGTGAATGGCACAAGACCCGAATGCAGCACAAGACATTTTTTTCTGCATTTTAAGATCAGAGCATTTTATCATTTTGGAAGCTACTTATTCATACTTGTGGTACAAAATATTTTTGTTTTGTGCAATGTAAAACTGTCAGGTAGGGCTCAGAAGGCAGCACTGCAACAAATAAAAGCACATGAATCTACATCTACATGGGTTCACTAAATATGGATCTCGTCTCCTGGGAATATGCAGGAACAGAAGCATTCTTCCCTTTTAAGCCTGGGTTAGGCATTGTGCAGCGGAGCCTCCCGCCGGCAGCACGCCAGCCTTTGTTTCCTGGACGGGAAAGGATGTAAGAAGTGCGGATAAGGAGAGGCGAGGAGCAGGGTAGACCTCTTGCAGGCACTAGTTGCATGGGGAAGGCGGGCAGCAAGGGCTCACCTGACCCTGGCCACCCACTCCTTTAATACGCGGAAGGAATTTCAAAGCTCTCTGAGGCAGATGCGCAGCCGTGAAAGGGTGACGGGACGCACGCCGAGGCACAAGGAGCGCGATATCCTACTGCGTCCTCTCCTTTCCCTGCGGCACCCAGGCCACTTCTGTGCTTTTAGAAATTTAAATACGTTTTTGGGGGAACCCCAAATCAAAGGCCTTCCCAGCTTCACACCCTCACGCAGTCTCTCCCTCCAAATTCCCAGCAGTTTCTCAGGCCACGTGCCCTCCCGGTGAGGCCCCATCCCTCCTGTCCGGTCTGTGAACCTTGATAGAGATCCGGCAACAGAGATGACGGGTTGCTGGGATTAGCACGTTAAAGCCCGGGTAGGTCCTAAAAGCCCCTTGCTTTCATGTAAAGACAGCAATTAGGCCAGGTCCTCGATCTCCAGGTTCTGGAGTCTTTGGTCCTGTTGGGATGCTCTTCATTTCATTAAAATACAGCAATATTACCATTTGCTGTAGCTCCAGAAGCTTCAAATGAGCCTAGAAAGCCATACATTCTCCAAAACCCAGTGCCTATACTATGCAATATTATTATTGCTATTTGAAAGAATCACATAAAGAACAACAGTGATTTTTGCAGGCAAAACCAGTGCTAGAATTACTCTAAGTTACAGTGGATTTTTCTTGAAGATTTTGGGCCAAATTTGACCTGTTCAGATCTTGAATAGAAGCTGTTTTTATCAAAGATTTCTTGAAAAGGAGGGGGGAAACACTACAAAGCTTCTGAACTCCCAGCATCTCCTCATGCTGTTTCAGTTTCAATATATATTAACGCGCAAGCATTCCAGCAGTAAAAGCAGATGCTACTGTATTCATATTATACTCATACAATAACAAGATCTTTGGCCTTTTAGTATCTCAGGGTACAAAACTGTAATTTAGCACCTCAGAGAATGCCTCACTAAGCAGTCTGTTCTAGTCAGAGGTGCCCTAAAATCAGAGAAAAGCATCAGGAATTGATTATGGGCTGGGACAGCTTGTGGCACATGCACCTGCCCGGGGCCCTGCATTCCTTATTCCCATGCCAAGCATTCCTTATTCCCAGGACAAGAACCTCCTTCTTCACCAGGTCCCTGCATGTCTCACTGTGCCCATGGAGGTGTCTCAGAGCTGTCTTGTCTCTCCGAATCCTGTTTTAATTTCTTTATTGAAGATTTGTAAATCACGACAATTGTCAGGAACGTGATCTGTCTACTTCTCTTTTCCCCTTCTGGTGTAACATATTTTCATGATGATTCAGGGTCTATTTAATGATGCTTAATATAAACCTGTGTGAAACTGGGGATCTGAAATCTGGAGGTAACTCCTGTGCTTAAAATATCAAAGTCTCAGATATCAGATTTTCTCCAAATTCTGGGAGGGGAAAAAAAAAAAAAAGTACCAATTGATTTGCAAACTTTACACCTCAGGCTCTTCCTGAATTATTCTGTTCTTTCTGTTTCTTCCTGGCAATCAGTATTCATTTCATAAGTCAATAGCATATGGGATGTATCTATGCACTTAAGTGAAGATGACATGCTCATAACTCATGCAGCTGTTTTTTCACACCTGAGATAGAATATAATGCTTCATATCAGTGCTCATCCACAGCTGTACCACATAAATAAAAAAAGGAGAGTGTGGGGAAAAAAGAAGCAACTCAAAAAGAAAATTCAACTTCCTAACTGCAGGTTGTTGCAGTCATGGAAAAGCTAAGAGTCTATTAAGCACAGCTGCGAGAACTTATTATTTCAAGACTAACTTCTTCTCAGAAAACAACGTGTTGCTGACTATAATCTGTGCAATTTGAAGGAAAAGGTTTAAGATGGCATGAATGAAAGGGCCACGAAAACAAACAGCTGCGTTGTGGGCACAAAGTGCATCGCAGAGCTGCCCTTGGCACCTCCGCGGGAGGGTATTTTAGCAGCCTCGGGGGAACTGGTGGTGCTGGAGCTTAAAGGCAGGGCAGAAACATTAGGGTTAGGGTAACGTACCCACTAACAACAGCCGTCCTCTCAACAGATTAACTGCCAAAGATGCAGCAATTTGAGGTTTCATATTGGTTCAAAGCAATCCTGATTTGCAGGCCAGGATATTGTCCATACAAAAATTAACATTCCACCTCAAATCAAAGGCTACACTAAGACCAAGACATGAAGGAATTAATGCATTTCTCTCAGATCAGCACATCTAGCATCCAGACATCAGGACTGAGAATTAACTATGCAACCCCAACCTGGAATCAAACCACTGGGTAATAGCAAGTGTTTATTTTATAAATTCTATCCTGTCATGTACCCAAATATTCAACACAAAACGCCAACTTTTCACTCAAGCAAAAATATGACAGTTCTGTAAGCCATAGCTTCTTCAGTAACTTTTGGTAAGGAAAGAAGCTGTTAGGTCGAGAAATTTATTTTTAAATATTTTTCCCTTTATTGCTCCTGTCCCCTTGCAGAACCTAGCTGATCTTAGAGACGACGTGAAGACTTGTTTTGTGATTAATTTAAACAATTTGTTAGCACAATAAATGTCACCAAAGGTAGCTGTTTGTGAGTATACTAAGAAGGGGCCATTCATGCACCCCGGTCTCAGCACAGAGTCCTTGTCCACTGTCCTTGGCGAGGCAGCAGGACCCCCTGCACTCCCTGGCTCCTCGCAGCCTCTGCCCTTCCACAGCACAGGGAGGCCTTGACTTTACTCGGCCTCTCCTCTCAACATCATCACTTGGTTGTTTTCATTAAACTTCCTGACTTCAGCTATGTGTGGCATGGTAACATAGGCATGCACTTAGAGCTGGCCAGGATTTTCCAAAGTTAAGCACTTTATTTTTTTCTTTTTGTGGTGAAAATGCCTCTGTCCTATAACAAATTTGTCTGTGGATCAAATTTCCGATTATATTGTTCAAAATAAATGAATAGTTCCAGATCGTTTTTTGGTGAGTACTGTCAATACTTCTTTCTCTCTCTCTCCTTTTTTTTTTTTTCCCTTAGCATTGTTATTTCAAAAAGATAATATGCAGAAAAAGAAAGATAAAGCTCCTTCTTTTAAGCTATCTGCCACTCTTGGGACTTCAGCAGAGGGTGGTGGCCCTCTCTAGGCAGCGAGCTGTGGGTCTTGTGGCAACGGTGCTAATAAACACCCCCGTCCCTGGCCAACACCAGCCTGCCTTGGTCACAGCAGCGAGCAAATAATGTTGCAAGCAGAAAGCATGCTAACAGGCCAACTCTAACAGGAACAGGCAGAGGGAATTGATAGCTGCCAAATACACTGGGATACAACCAGAATGAACGTTTCCTCAAACATTTTTAACGGTCCAGTGATATACTGGAGTAAAAACAACTACTAGTAAAGCTCCTCTACTTAAGAAAATAAAGGTTTACGAAGCTCCTTCCTGTTCCTTCCTTCCTGCTGTCAGCTACAGCCTGTCATGGGACTGCAATGGCATTAAAGAGTTTAATGCCCATGGAATAGGAGGTTGTCACAGGTTGATGGGCTCCTGCTGCTACATAAGTGCCCGTGATTAATGATGTGGACACCATCTCCTTTGCCTCGCAGGAGAGCCGGCAGTGACACTTGCTCACTGCATGGTGGCGGACACCAAAAAGTACAATCTCCCATGGTAAATTTACCATGAGAATGCGACAAGGATCACAGACAAATCCCATCTGCCTTGGGGCTTAGGAGCAGGTTCCTCACCCTGTAAGGGTGTCCTTGATCAACCCCTGGTCGTTCCTGCATGCCCCTGTGCTCCGGATACCATCCCCAGAACCAGCACTGGGCAAGCAGCTCCTACATAGTGTGGTCTGGTGGACTGATAAATACAACTGCAAAGTTTACTTTTGAAAAGAAAGGAACTGTTTCTTTTGTTTTGTTTTCCTGTGCATAATAAAAATCTGTGCTTTTGCTTGACACTTTAGGACTCTGTATCAAAAAATAGTCTGCTTTCTGTTATTAAAAATGCTCAAGATGCAAATAGTACAGTGGAAGGCAAAAGGCTACATTTAAGTCACAAGCACAAAACAGGGGTAGAACAAGGGGTTCTAGTTCTTCTTAGACTCAATTCTCCAAATGGTGAGGAAGTAGAAAATGAGCCAAGCATGCTGGAAACCTAGAATGGCTGAAGCTCTAAACAGGACTCGAACTTCAAACCCATTTTCCAGAAAACAGCTGTAACTAACGCGTTATAATACATTCTGGCAGCTGTTGGCTCTTACTCTTCAAGCTATTCAGCTATGCAGCTTTGTCTTGCCTAATGAGAAAAGGAGTGTAAGAAAGGTAGCACCCTTATGATAGCTGGTCCCCTAGTAGGTCACCTGGAGATTTGGGAGACCTGCATGAGAACGGAGTATCTACATAAGCCAGAGCAAAGATTTGAAATACACTCTACCAAGCCACCAAGAAAAGGTTCAAGCAAACACATTACAAAATATTCTTTGTATTTCTCTAGCGCTAGTTGGAACCTGGACAATAATCCAGCACGTAACATGTTCGTCAGACAGATTAACACCCTTCCCTCTGCTCTGTGGCTCTGTTCTGTGGCTCTCATCCACGGCAAAGTTTAAAAGACAAATCTTTTTGGCAAGAACAACCTGAATTCTCCAAACAAGGTGAGTCAACCTGAAATGACAGTTCCAAGTGAACAAAATTCTGGTAAGAAAAAAAAAAAAAAAAAAAAAAACCCACTCACTTTCTATGTCTTCCCAGAGGGAAGAAAAAAGGCAGCATATTTTGTTTCTTATTACGTGCAAGTCAAACGACATTTACACAAAAAAGTCTAGAAATTCAAAATAAGAGCCTAGAACATCCTTTTAAAGTTGAGCTAACTCTCCTTCAGCAAGACCTTTTTAATATCAGTGTAGCAAGAATTTGCTTCTGTACTAGAACATTTTAATGCTCTGTAGTAGTACTTACTGTTCAATTACACAGAAATTCCTCCCACACATCAAAACAACGCAAGATTAATAAACTAGATGCCTTTTTATTTTCTTCCAGAAAAGACTGTTTTCTGCAGGCCATACTTCTCTGTAGATAACTGATAATTTAGCTTTGACACTTCCCATTACATGAGCCAGGATTTCCTTAAGATCTGGAGAAATACTAATGAAATATGACATTTTTATAGACAAACAGCTCTCTCGTTACTTGCAGCTTATATCAAAGGGTTGGTCAGTGTTTCCTTTAGTTTCTTTAGATTTATTTTTTCCATTCAATAAGCAAAAACTGGACATGTTGGATACCAAAGAATGTCACAGCTGATTAGGTAATCACAAAAGGGAACATTATCATTCTCCTTAATTTTCTTCTCTATTGTTTTCAACTACTTGTGTGATGCATATTAAGTCCCATAAGTAGGGAAAAAAAAAAAAGCACCAATTCTTACAGCTTTTAAAAAGTGGAAAACATCATTTTAGATGACTGTTCAAATAAATGAAAAGAAACATACATTGATGAAGATGAAATATTTCCAAATGTTTTTGCTCAGAGCTTGTTGTGACAGACACCAAATGTGGAATTTCTCATCTAACTGATCTTTGGTGGTTTAAAAATAGTGTAATTTCCTAAATTAATTTGGACATAATGAAATGTAACTGAGATCAGAAGCACATCTTGATTCTGTTGAGTGAATAAAGAATGAATCATTACATTTGTTCTCTCCATAATTGTGTTTTTTCGATGGTCTGTAGTGATGAGACACTGATGTGCTACTACTATCTTTCATAATGAAAACTTATCTTTGGATTTTAAATGGACTTTGTGTTGCAGATCTTCCCTTTGATATTTTCAGATGCTGTGAGCTTTTCTGCAAACGTACCAAGTTATGCCAAAGGGGAACACACAGACACTGTTCCAGCTGAGATGCTGACTAAGCCAATGCATGAAATTCCTTCTTGATTTTGCCTTCATGAGGTTCCCCTTGAGGAGAGGATATCCTGGGCTCTGGAAGAGCCCTTGTTTGTTAACTGTTTTGTTGTTTCCAATTGTTTTTGCTGACTGGCTCTTTTGGGGGATATTGTGGGATAAGAGGAATGATCAATGCTACAAACATTGGCTACGATCATCCGTGAACCTTTTTGGATATTTACAAGTTTGCTTGTAGAGCATCCTGCCCCGGAGGGCTTCCAGGCTAACTGGCAACTAGAGTTAGCGGATACTTTTTTACCAAATCATAAGAGCAAAATGGCAGTAGAAGAGTATATGATAATAAGAGCATTGCATCTATGACAAAATGACAAAAATTATAAGGCTTTCAGAGCCTGTTATATCCTGTTGGCTACAGCTGATAAAACTAACAGCCTGCTCAACAACAAGCATAATCTCCAAGTGTGGATTTGCTGACTCATACAAAGTTTCTGGGCAATAAAACTTGTTTTTTTGCTTGATCTTATTTTGAAAATGAAGTAAACTCATTGAAAAATGAGAAAATAAGTTTATTTTTCTCCATTAAACTCTTGCTCATTCTTTGCTAGACTGCTTCTATATCGCATAAACATGATGAACAGAAACTGTGCATAAAACAAAAGATAATAAAAACATGTGTTGTTAACTCGAAATGCTCATCCTGAACTGATTAGCTATGATCACTTATATTCAGCAGGTATTTTGATCTTTTGTATCAACACTACTTTATAGGATAGCTAAAAGCAAAATAAATAAATAATTGGGTAAAACCTTCACTACAGAAAAAAACAGAGATAAGTAATCAGAAGATATCTAGAAACTTTCTCAAAAATGTTAATTCTTTGATTAGGAACTCTTTCCGAGTTTGCTAGAAAATTTCAAGTACTTCCATATTTTCTCATTTTTCATCAGCTGTAAATTTTCAGACATATTAGCCTATTGCAGGTATATTTTTATACATTCCCCCCCCTGCCGACCCATGCAAATACAAATGAAAACATTCATTTCTTGTCACAGAATTAATTTGAAGGATATGCTTTGCACATGTTAGACAGCCTATTTTAGTTTCAAACATATTGTAAACCTTTATCAGTGAGTAGAGGTCAGAATGGTAATGAAATAGTCAAGGCAGAAAGCAGGAATACTTGTTCACCTTGATTTTATTTCAAGTTTAGTCATTTTCCCCATATTTGAGTCTGTCTCTTTCCATCTTTCAGACTCATGAATGAAACCTAGAATTAGTGCACATGAATAATTTGATGTAACCATATACAGTATGTGAAAGTAAAGAAAGGAAGAATAACATGCTGCAAATACACCTGTCTTTCTGACTTTAAATGTCGTGTAATCCACTGGTCTGACAAAACATTACACTGCATGGTGGGATGCTCTGCAGCTATGTGCTCCTACGTCCTCGCAGCTCTTAACCACAAACAGCACAGTGACTCAAGGCCCGGCTCAGGCTTTCTTATATTTTGCAGGACACATTTTCATTACTTTTAGCCATTTTAAAGGTTAAAACATAGAATTTTAATTAACCATTACCAGAATTTGGGGTAATAATCAGAATATCTATCTCTGTTCCTGCAGGCCACATTCCACATTCTTTACACCCTGAGGAAGATCCTCCTGCTGGAGCCTCCCCACCAGCAGCTGGGGTAGGAAGTTGGTTCAGTTTCTGTCTGATTTTAAAAATTGTATTTGTATCTGTTAACAATAGCTTCTGCTGAGGTATGAAACTAGGAGCTTATAAAATTCTCAGTGCCCAACCCTGATTCACAAATCACTTGAGAAATGAAAAACAAACAACAACAAAACCCACAAACACACTCATTGCAGCTTTCCTGATGAAAGAACCCCTAAGCAGGCAGAGCCTAAAGCTGCCCAGGCCAGATCCTCTCCTGCTATGCAGGTTAGAAGCGGGTAAACTCCATCTACTCGCACTTATTTTCTACTGCAGTATTGGCATGCTCCATAGGACAACCTCGGGAGACCACAGCCCAGCACCTGCATGTCTAAAAGGATGCTGGAAACCATTCATAGAATCATAGAATCATAGAATGCTTAGGGTTGGAAGGGACCTCTAGAGATCATCTAGTCCAACCCCCCTGCACACGCAGGGTCACCTAGAGCACGTGGCACAGGACTGCGTCCAAGCGGGTTTGGAAGATCTCCAGAGAAGGAGACTCCACAACCTCTCTGGGCAGCCTGTTCCAGTGCTGTGTCACCCTCACTGTAGAAATTTTTCCTTAAGTTCCTATGAATTTTTGATGTTTCAGTTTCCGGCCATTTCCTCTAGTCCTATCAGTGGCCGCCACTGAAAAGAGACCATGACCGTCCCTCTGCACTCCCTCCCTTGAGGTATTTATATACACTGATTAGAAGGAGATGCTAGCATGATTTGTGCATGTACTTTATGTATAAGGAGAGGTAGGATTGAGAAACTGAATTTGGCCCAATTCTGACTAACATAAGCTAGAGCTTTTAATCTTACAAGGTAATTACAGTGGGATTATTTACCTGGGAGTGTGGTAGATGTTCAAATATTCAGCATCCATCAATCAGTATTTGGTGCCTTTCTAGGAAATCTTGAACAGTTTAAACAGAACCTGATGCACTAATTAGTGACATTTATAATAGGAAATTAGAATGTATCACCATAATGTTCCTCCTGGGTATGAAATTATGAATTTACATCATTCGTTAAACAGTCTGAGTACTGTGTCCACCTGATGCATACTCTGACACTCACACAAGACAATTATCCCCTCTTCTCACGTCCACTGGCATCTGCCTGGCAGAACCAGCCCCAGACTCCGGCGCACTACTGCAGCACTGAGCTGGTAGCGGGTGCTCGAGGCCTCCCCTGGGACTGGCTTTCCTCGGAAAAACCAAGCAGTCCTAGAACTTGATCCTGAGGAGTAACATTACTAATATTACCTAAAACATAACAGTCAGTGCAGAGAGAGACGCTTTATTTTGTAGGGTATCATCAGCTCCTGTTCTTTTATTCAAAGACTTGCTGCAGCGTCACCAGTGACAAGCATTTCTCACATATCCCACCAGTCCTCTTGGCCATCAGAAGCCCAAGAATTTGAGGACATCTCAGCACACAGCTCTGTGGATTTCATCCTATAGATGAGTTGTGGTAACACGTTACATTAGTGAACACAAAGTAAATTTGCTTAAA